>NC_067151.1:15540147-15585147 GCF_903995435.1 Acomys russatus | reverse complement strand
AGGGAAGAGGGCTGTCCAGAAGACTGGAAGTATATCACTTTAGTACAATGGCAAACACTTTAAGGAAAAGACAAACAAAAGGAAATTTAAACTCTTGGAACTATGATAGGATTGTAGAGTGGAATGTTTTTATAGGTAGATTAATAAATTAGAGCTCCATTGATCAGTGCCAACGCTCTGAACAGTTAATACAACAGCATAGCAAGAGGACGAATAAAACATCTTTTTAGACATGTTGACCTTTATAACTTGTTTTCATCAACTTAAAACACTTTCTTAGATGTGCTAGTATTCATAAAACACCTTAGGCTTTCTAACATCCATCAACCTTAAAATACCTTCTTGGAGCACTTTCTTAGACCTTCTAACATTCTTCAACCCTAAAACACCTTCTTAAACCCTTTAACGTTTGTAAGACATCTTTTTGGAAACTTTAAGCTATAGGTGAAATTGCTGTAAGTAGTCATTGCCCGTTAAGCTAAAAGAATGGGAAGGTATCTAAAGCCTGTTTATTTTTAACCTGAGCGCAGTGAGTAAGGCAAACCTGTTTGCCTTTTAAAATAAGAGATCTAGTATCTAATAGTTTTAACTAGCTAATGAGTTGACTAGCTATCAAGCTAACACCAGCATAGCCGTCAATGTGATCAGAGACCTGAGAAGGATAAATTTTAACCTAAAGGAATCTATGTATTAACAAAAATGACAGACATGGCTAGTCAGTCATATCCCAGTAGACAGACAGTGCCCCAGTTGTCTCCTGTGGTAGCATGGCACTATGGGCAGAGACAGTCTTGCATCAGGCACAGAGGACGAGAGGCTGTTTCTGTGGATGGTGAACATGGAAGAGACTGACCTCACCTTGTGTTCAGCAACATGAGACATTGACTCTCCGGGTGTTCACTTTGTCCACAAGCTGATTCATAGCAGACGTTGGGCGCAGTCTTGCTCCGTGGCCAGAAACCACAATCCAGGTTTTAAGTCACCTGCCCTTTGTGTCCAAGTCATCTGAGACCTGAGACTGTTATGATCTGGGAATCTCTGTTTTATAATAAATGTACACAAGTTAAATGCCATATTCATCAGATCTCTGACAATAACGATGCACCTGCGATGGGGCAGGGGGAGTGGAGACAGTAGTGGAGAGTGTGGGAGAGTGCATATGGCTGGCAGAACATGGCCAGTGGTGCAGGGAGCTGTGAGGGGCCCAGCAGTTGACCCTAGGTGGGATGGGCAGTTATTGACATCCCTTGGAATCAAAGAAGACCATCTGTGGCAGTATGTGCACATTCCGGGGGTTTGGGTACCCAGCCCAATCAGAGCAAAGCTGCATGTGGTATCCTCAGAGAAGTCCATGGCCGATGGAGAGCTTACCAGAAATAGGAGGGGTGGGGGTTGAGATTTACATGTAGCTTACCATAAATATAGTAGACATGCAGGCAGCGAGGGTGTGGGGGAGACAGGGTACTTCAACCAGAGGCAGCACACTGGTCTACACCCAGGTTTACTGAAAACAGTGCCATTGCGAGGAGTGCCATGTGGCACAGTAAATTACCTGTATTCTGCGCTGGGCCAGGGAGAGATTGGAGCAGTAGAAATTTACCTCAGCTTAGAATTGCGGAAAAGGCAGCAATTGAAAAATCTGTCTGTGAGGCTTGCTTACAGTTGGCCTCAGGCAAGCATGGGAAGTGGGAGAGCAGGACAGCATCTTGAGAAAAGAATTTAAACAATAGGATGCCCTGTGGATTTCACATCTGAGTCACAGTGCGACATGTAAATATTTAATAATTAAGGCAGTAAGATATAAGGTAACAAGGTATAATATAATAAGGTACCAGATGCCAGATATTATGTTGTAGAGGAGTTTATTAAATGAGCATGGAGAGAAAAGGAAATGGGGAAGGGGTACCTCAGAGAGAGAGAGAGAGGGGGGGGGGAGAGTAGAGTAAGAGGAAGTAGCGAGAGAGGTTAGAGAGGGTGCCATGTGGATAGTTTCTTCTTTTATATGGCCCTGGGCAGGGCCACACCCCCGTGGAAGGTAAGCAAGGACAGCAATGTCATCATAAGTAGGCAGACTGAAGCAGAATCCTAACACCTGCCTTCTTGCATTTTGCCACAACAACCCAAACTGGTAAAGTCACCATATTTTCTCACTTGTACTTTTGATGTCTTGTTGCGGGTAGGTTTGAAGGCAGCAGCTCACCATCCCTCAGATCCTACCTCCAACTGTAGACATAGGTTTGGAAATACTGATTTCTTAAAAAATAAAATACTGTGGTAAACTTAGTTCATACAGTTAGCTGGAGAGGAGCCTCTCTAGCTGCTCAACTGCGTCCTTTCAACTCCCTTCTCAGCACGAAGTTTTCTGTTCCATCCTACCGTTAACGCAAGCATCTACTCTGCCAGGCTCTACCAGGCTCTACCAGGCGCTACCAGGCTCTACCAGGCGCTACCAGGCTCTACAAGGCTCTACCAGGCTCTACCAGGCTCTACCAGGCACTCTCAGTTAATTCCGTCCGCTCTTCAAGTTAGAGGAGGCCAAATAATATCAAACAACCACAAATAGATGAGCGCTCAAAACCTGCATTTCCTGCAGGGAAAGTTTTGAGCTGGGTAGTAACTGTGAAGGCGTCAACAGCTGGCTCGTTCCCCTCTCTCTGGCTTGTGGCTTCATCCACACTTTCTTTCCCCAGTCACAGTGGAGCTTGCGTGATCACGTCCTTATTCTAGAAGGATGCAAGGGAGAAGGAAAGTACATTTTCAGAAGAGTCACCTGTTTTCAGGGATTCTCAGGCCCCTCTTTAACTTCACTTCTGGGCACAGGCCACCTCACAAAGGGCATCTGAGATTATAGCCAAGTTTGCTGCTGTTCTCACAGACTTTCCAGTACTAGAACTTTCAATTTTATCTCTTAAGTTTTGATGTCAGTTTTTGTAGGAAAGGATTTTTATTCAGTATTTTTTTTTTAAATCTTCAATAAAGGAAGTAATTTCTCCCAACATTCTTGCTAAGTCTCAAATAAGATATATGCCTGTTATTTGAGCACAGGCTGTTTTAAGCTTAAAATATCCTTAAAATAGAAAAAGTTGTGTTCCAAGAAAAAGGAAAGTAAGGTCTTGGATGGCAGCTCAGTGTTGGAACACAAACCTTGCACACATAAGACCCTGACTTCAATGCCCAGCATGACCCGTGTGCACACACACAAAGGAGAAAACCCATTTGGAAGGTAACAATCCTTCTCCTGCTTCTTGCATAGTCTGTCATTTGAAATCTCATGCGTGTTTTGACTAGACTTTGTCCCTTTACATGCAAAGGATGCCTTCCTTCCCCCTCACCATCAAACTGCCTCTTCTCCTCCTAATCACTGTTTAGAACGCCATGCACAGTGCACGCTGTTTTCATATCAGTTTTCATTCTTTTTTCCAAATGGAAATGAGTCATTCTTTCTCTCTACTCAGTCATCCTTGAGAGAGTTCTGAAGTCTGTGAGAGCATCAGCTGGATGCTGGTGCCAGCGTCCTCATGGCACTGGAGAGATGTGCTAGGGAGCCGGGTCATTGAGAATGCATTCTGGCTTACTCAAAAAAGAATAATGGATTTCAAAACCAAAAGTGCCTATTGTTTTCATGAATATTTGGGCAAAATGTATTCTTTGTTCTAGCTTTGCAGATATTTGAAATTCACATTTTCTTTTCCCCATCACTCTTCTCAGTACCACATGAGGCTTACTTAAGTAGAACAAGGCCATTCTAAATTGGAAGGTTTGGGTCTGGAACAGGAATCACATAGGGAAGGCTTGATCTCAGTATCGCACGCGTCTCTGCAGTAAACCCCGTGGCTCTCCCTTCAGGTCCTGAATACATTGCTGCTAGAATCCTAGAGAAAGTTCTTAAGAATAACTTCAGACTTCTACCATCAGCGATGGTTTTATTGTCTGATCTGAAGTTCTGTCTTTGTTTCCTTGGACATTGTATAGTGAGTATTAATATTTAATATTGAATTATTATTGTAATAAAAGCCAGCAGTTACTCCTTAACCAGCTTTATACCCAAATAACCACACAGAGACTAGGATTTATTTAACTAGCCTATAACACAATGCGGCACAATAATTACCCCATCCTAAACCTCCATGCTACTGTGATTTCCTCCCATTCAGATTTCCCACATTATATTTGTTTTTCACTCATATCCTAGGTCTGGCTCATTTCTCCTGTGTTTCCTGGTCCTTGCTATGTGTATCCTTTCTCTCCTTCCTCTTATTTTTCTTCCCATCACTGAGTCAGATGTCCCACCCTATTCTCTGTTATTGTTCAGCATTGGCTAGTTGACTTTTATTGGCAATACTGAGAGCAAATGGTGACATGTTTACACAAACTGGAGACAGAAGATAGTTAGAATAAACACCACAAGGCAATGCTCAGATTGAAACCAGATAGTGAGGTAGAGAAATCAGCATTTGAATGAACAAGGGTAAACTGCACACAGTCCATAAGAACATGTTGCATTCATTTCTAGTTTTCTTACTTTGTGGATCTCTTATTTTTGTCTTGGGTAAGGTGATCTCACCTAGAGTCCCAATAGAATGTCCTCACCTCTATCCCACTTTCCTGGTAAGTGAAGAATTTCATGAGACATGCCCCTTGGGCTAGTGTCCAGTTATAAGTGAGTATATACCATTTGAGTCTCTCTGCTTCTGGGTTAGCTCACTCATTATGATCATTTCTAGTTCAATCCATTTGTCCACATGCTGGTGAGAATGTGGAGAAAGAAGAACACTCCTTCATTGCTGGTGGGAATACAGACTTGTGCAGCTACTTTGGAAATCTGTCTGGCACTATCTTAGAAAATTGGGAATAGGGCTTCCTCAAGACCCAGCTATTCCACTCCTTGGAATATGCCCAGAAGATGCTCCAGCATAGAACAGGGACATATGCTCAACCATGTTCATAGCAGTCTTATCCCTAATAGCCAGAATATGGAAACAGCCTAAATGTCCCTCAGTAGAAGAATGGATAAAGAAACTGTGGTACATTTACACTATGGAATACTACTCAGCTATTAAAAACAAAGAATTTCCAAAAATTGTGGACAAATGGATTGAACTAGAGATGATCTCTCTCTCTCTCTCTTTAAGCCTGGGAACCTTAGCCACACCTATCTCATCTGCCCTGCGCAGGTGGGATGGCCTTTTACTAGTCACAGGTGGGTCACAGAGATAGCAAGTCATAATTAGCATCAAAATACATTAGACCATCCCCAACAATTCCCCTTTTCTGTCCAAATAAAAATATCATTTTTATATACAGTAAGTACAATTATGAGAAATTATAAAAACCAATAGGTAAGACTTACACATAATGTCTAATCAGGAGGTATTTGGCAACCTTGTAGAAAATATTATCTATTCTATCTTGGTGAGTCTATAAAGTTTTGAACCTAAATCAACATCTATTAAAGCTTATGTCTATCAACCTAAAATATTTATCTAGACCTAAAAATATCTTCTTAACTCCTAAACAATTAAGCTTAATTTTAAAACTAACTGGTCTTCAACCCCATCAGAGACTTGAGAAGGAATAAGTTTAATTACCTGAGTAAACAGGAAGCACAGGTTAGCAGCTTCCAAAATGCAAAAATAACAGCGACAGTTTACCGCCTGAACAAACACCCAAAACTCTCTATAACGTTGGAGCATCATCTTCAGCCTTCTGGCCCAATATAACTGACAGACATATTTGTGAAGCAGGAACTACTGAGGACTTGCTTACCCTGTCTTGGCAGAGTCTGGCTGTCGACTTTGCCTGCATCCAAGCTTGCCCATTTTTAGGCAGAATTCTGTCTGTGGGAGAAACGAGGACATTTTTGCCCAGCGGCTGTTTCACCACACTCAAAGGCATTTCCACAAGGAGGTTCTTCGATGCTCATCATCTTCTTTGTAGTAGACTGGGTGCTGCCAGGAGTTAATGTGTCTTATTGTCACAGAATCCTTAAAATAATAAAGATATTCTTAAATGCCATATTCTGTACGTCTCTGAAGTTTTTGAAGACCTTATCTAACTATTTTACCTTATCTATCTGTAGAATCATATCTGTTAATGATTCTAGGATGTATATTTCTATACTTGATATGACCATGAATGGATCAACTAACAATTGAGTTGTATTACTCAATTATCTTAAACAGCCTGCAATAACATTATCAGAGTATTGGAAGTCAACAATGTATTTATTGAGTTGTATATGTACAATACCTCATATCAGAGTAGAAATATAATATGTGAATTTTATTTTAATGTATTGAAATTAAACTTATTTTGTATCAATATACAAAATTTTATATCAATGAATTAAAATTAACCTTATTTGTGAGTAATAATTAAGGCATTAAATTGAAGAGCAGATTCAATAATCTTCTTTTTGTCCTATCATCCCTACATATCTCTATCCTACCTTTTCTTTCTTTACAATGCCTATCTTCATATCTCTCAATGACAATATACATCTATAGGCCAAGAAAGCAACCAAAAACCTACCCAACCCCCCTTTAAGGGAAATGGGGCATCTTTCTCTTAAAGTTTCTTCAGGCTGATTTGGGGTGGAGAATACCTGTAGGAACCCAAATAAAAATGGGAAAATGGTTAAACAAGCTAGGAATAGTGTTTGTGGTTCAGTCTCTAAATGTTGAGAAATTCCAGGCTTAATATAAGTCCTGTGTGGGATAGGTTGAAATGCTGAACCAATTTGGATCAGGAGCCTTCTTTGAAACTGTCTTTTTTTTTTTTTTTAAATGAAGAACAGCAACCAAAGCACTTAGGGCTGGAACATGAAGGACGCAGGATGTCAGAGTCTCAGCATGCTGGAGGAAGGAATCCTGTCAGGTCTGATCCAGCACCAGTGTTTGGTTTTTTTATTCTGAAAACATATAATTTCTCATAAGTATTATACAGCCCTAAGACTATGAATGTATAAAGTGTGCAGGATGTACATGTCTCAGCCAGCCTCAGAGCTATTTCCATGTGGTGGAATTAGCAATAGAAGTTAACTGTTTGTTCTGCAGTTTGAATTCATATAGACATAGACTCACTTAAGTTAGCGGTCTCACTTTTATTCAGGTCTGTTTTATTTTGACCCTCTTTTAAAGACGAAATATAGCATCACCATTAGCAATGAACATACAGTCATCATCATATTGAAATCAAAACAAGATGGTATAGTTCCAAATGTCCTTCTCTAGGCTCTATGGCCCCTGATGTATAGGCTAGGCTGCTACCTGTTTCCCAAGAAAATGCTTCCCGTTTTAGAAACAAGCTGGTTGCCCTGGGCAGAAGAAAAAGGCGTTAAGCTTTAAGTAAACTTTATGTGAACTCTCATTTTATCTTAGGGTTTATGTATATCGTAGGTATCTTGTACCTGGCTTTTCACATTTGTTGTGTGTGTTTTTCTCTCACTCCTTCTCAATGTAGGAGCTGTTGTGCCCGGGCTTAAATAAAACCCCAGTCAACACTAGGAGCTGATTCGGATGCAAACACACAAGGGTCTCCTTTATTGATTGTTAAGCTTAAGCTGGGCCCACACTGTCACCGACACAGCGGATCAGTGGATCAGGTGTGAGTCCCAGCGCAAGCAGGAAAGAACTTTTTATAGGTTGTAGTGCTCAGAAAAGCAAGTAAGTGGGTCTCTAGCTTGGCAACCATCCCATTATTCCTTGGACTAATTAATGTTCATCTGGTACAAGTCTGGTATTAACCCATGAATAATTAACTTTTAAGGAATAACTCTTGAGAAATCCAGCGGAGCATCTGATTTTTAGTACTTTATTATTTTCCCACGAGTTGGCAATTCTGTATCTTTGTTCCAAGTGTATCTTTGTGGGTTTTTCTAAATCCAGAGTTCAAGAGTAGGTCACCCAAATACAAAAATGAAAATGTTAGACAAAATGAAGTTACTCTGGTCCATCGGAGCCATGCAGTTTGCGTGTCTGTCTCCACATCCAACCTTGGTCTTTACCTTGACCAACAAACTGTGTTTTTTATACCTTAGGTATCTTGTGCCTGGCTTTTTACATTTGTTGTGGGTGTTTTTGTCTCACCCCTTTTTGATGTGGGAGCCATGCAACTTGCGTGTCTGTCTCCCCATCCAACCTTGGTCCTTACTTTGACCAACAAAACAGATGTCTTAGGTTGATTTTTCCTTCAGCACCATATCTCTTGTGGACGTTTCACTTTTAAGGAGATTGGCTGGCCTTTTAAAAAGCATTTCAGCACTATTTTTTTTTTTTTTTACACACAAACCTCATATTGATGTGTATCCATCCTTTAGATCAGTAAGTACATATAATCCACTGTTAAGAAAAAGGAACTTACTGAAAATTTGTTACTTTAAATCCTAGGCAGTTTTAGCAAGTAACATCTTATCATCAGGGAGGTCACACCCTGTGTGGACCAGGTCGGATTTCAGGAGTTCCACCAGTCTTTGTCTCCATTGTGTTGGGATTAAAGGCATGTGCCACCAAGGTCCTATTTAACTATTCCATCTCAATTTAATCAAAATCATTAGAAATCTCAGCAAAAATCAAGCAAGGAAAGAAGAAAAATCTAAGCCTCGGGTCAGTTGTGCCAGTTTAGGCTTCAGTTAGTGAAATCCTGTTCACCATCTCTTGGAATTTAGTTATTGCTATCTCTTTCTGGTGGACCTTTTCCAGAAAGTCCTGACAAATACCTTGCAGCTAAGGAGCTTTGAATCCACTATAAACTTTATGGAGAAAAGTTCGGTTCCTTCTCCCTTTCTTGTTCTGAGTACTTAGCCTCACATTTCTCGGCTCTCTGCCTTTCTTCCTGAACCTTTTTAGAGAAGGTAAGGAGAAGTGTGACTAAGTGTGACTAAGTCCATTGCAAACAAATTCATAAACAACAAAACAAAGCCTGTTGTTTTTAATTATTAATAAATTAGGCCTACCATGTTGGGCACCACGTATTGTTGTTTTTAATTATAGGTATTATTAGTATGACTGGTTAGCAATCGATCAAGACATCGACACTTGTTATATTTTAAAATAGTCTTAGTTAACCTAGGGCAGGGCAGATATCAATCCTCTAAACTATCTCCCATAGTGGGGCAGGTGTGCCTGCCCCAATCCTATGCCATCTGCTTCTAATAACTTCTATCAAGCTAACACCCATCCACAACCCCAAATACTTGCTAATGTTCTTCGTCTGGGCTGGATTCTCCATCCACGCTGGCCATGTGCTTCTCCTCCATCTAACCCATGGCAGCCTGCTTCTCCTCTTGGGACCCTCGAGTCGTCATCGTCTTCTTCTTCTTCTTCTTCTTCTTCTTCTTCTTCTTCTTCTTCTTCTTCTTCTTCTTCCCAGGATTTCTCTCTCTCTCTCTCTCTCTCTCTCTCTCTCTCTCTCTCTCTCTCTAAGTCTGAGAATCTTAGCCACACCTATCTCATCTGCCCTGCTCAGGTGGGATGGCTTTTTATTAATCAAAAGGTGGGTCACAGAGATAGCAAGTCATAATTAGCATCAAAATACATTAGAGCATCCCCCAAAACTTCCACATTTCATCTTAATTTATTCGATTTTGTTTAATGAAATCTAGCCCGGTATGGTGGCACATGCCTTTAATCCCTGCACTCTGGAAGGCAGAGGCAGGAGGATCTCTGTGAGTTTGAGGCCAGCTTGGTCTACAAAGAGAGTCCAGGAGAGCCAAGCATACATGGAGAAATCCTGTCTCAAAAATCCACCCCCTTCCCAAAATAAATTATTTCTTTGTTCAATGAAATCCTACTATGTTGCCCAGGCTGCCTCATTAGAAGCATTACCTGGGCAAGAGGCACAACTAGTAACTGACTCTGAGGGCTCTTTTTATATTTTCCTTACAATTCCTTGAGGTGAATGGTTTGCTTATCAAGGAGTTGGGACAATGGCATCTCCTGTGGTGATGTGAAAACTGGACTGTTGGCAACTTCTACGTAGACACTTGGGATCATCACTGACCTTCTGCCTCAGAACAGAGCACAGGGGAAGTAGTGCCCAGGCAGCAGCATTTATGCTGGACCAGATCTGCTTCAGCACTTGCAGATGGAAGAGCTTTCTGAAGTAGCTCAGTATAGGAGCAACCTTTCATCTTGGGTGAGGAGGCAGCCTGTGAGTTCCATGAAGACAATGTTTGGAGCATAAAACATTGGGCATAAAAATTATGCCCAAATCCTAGCTGATCAATTACTGGAGAGTCCATATGTGTCCCTGTCACTTGGCCTCTGGCCCACAGACTCTATTGCTTTAAACAAACTAATGATAAAATACTCAACAGAGTGAAGAGATAAATTAGGAGAAAATATTTGCAAAGTAAACATCTGGCAAGGGATTGAAATCATGAATATAAGGAACTCCAAAAACTCAATAATAACAAGAACAATAAAAACTCTATTAAAAGTAAGCAGTAGACTTAAAATGTTTTTTCAAAGAAGACACAGGCCAATAGGCATATAAAAAGCTGATCACAGTATCAACAGGGAAAATCAAGACCACAGTGAGATATCACCTCACCATAGTAAAGCTGACAAGAGTGTGGAGGAAAGGGAGCCCTGGCACACCATTAGTGGGAACTTAAGTTCATGCAACTATTATGTAAAACTTGAGATTCCTCAAACAATGAAAAAATACAACCACCTTAAGGTCTGTCAGTCTCATTACTGAGCTTCAATTCACAGGAAGTTGAATCTGTGTGCTGAGGAGACATGTCTGCTCACACCTTCATTTCATCTCTGTTCTTCATAGTCATGGAAATGACCCGTGTCCATCAAAGATGAATGGCTAAAGAAGCCACAGATCTTAGACACAAGAAAATACTATTCAGTCATTAAAAAGGATGAAATCCCATCACTTCTCAGAACACAGATGAAACCAGAGATCATTATATTAAGTGAAATAAGTCAGGAGTAGAAAGTCAAGTACTGTGTGACAGTCTCATACATGGATCTAAAGTGATAATTTCCCAAACAGAGAGTATAATGGTGGTTGCCAGAGGCAAAAGAAAGTAACAGAGCAGAAATAGAAAGGCCAGTGAGTGGGAGCTAAGTCACGACTTCAGCAGGAAGCTAAGGAGAGGCAGTGTATAGTAAGGTAATTACAGATAACAGGAATGCTCTCCCTGTTTCATAAAGCTAGACAAAAGATTCTGAGTTTGTACCACAAAAGAATGGTAAGCATTTAAGGAGAGAGAATATTTGATTTGAACATGAAATGCATATATGATTGGAACATTAAAAGTACCACCATTAATATGCAATTCCTTATGTTCTTGTATACCAGTCATTAATTTAAAATGTGTCTTAGGGTTTGTTGCTGTGAAGAGACACCATGACCAATGCAACTGTTATAAAGGCAAACCTTTCATCAGAGCTGGCACAGAATATACATTACTGTTCCAGAACAGTAGGGAAGGGAGCACAGTGTGGAAATACTGGACCAAAGCAAGACTGAGAACCAGCTGGGGAAACCTCAAACTCTGCATCTCCATGTCTGATGTTGAAATGCTCTTCAGATCTCCAACCCCTTTCATCTCTGTTGACCATAATACCCTTCTCTCCCTCTTAGGCTGGTTTCACTCCCTGTTAGCCGCTCTCCTCAGCAGGCGTCCCACCGCTCTGGTTTCTAACAGCCTGGGGTCTCCAAGGCAATCTAGGCTCTGTCTTCACAGCTTCACATGATGGCCTCTCCGGGGCTCCATTCAGGGTCACCCCTGCCACACACCTGGCCTCAGCGACTTTCGTTAGTCCCAAAGGGAGATTCCACAACCCCTTTCTTCTATCCTTGACTCTAAAGCCAGGGCTACATGACCGAAGCTGCCTGAGTTCTGCTGCTTTCTGGGCTGGAATGTGGCCTGCTTGCTCAATTACATCTTCACCAGCTTTTTGTTTTCAATTATTTCATTCACTGCCTAAGCTTGGCTGTTCTGGAACTTGCTCTATAGACTAGGCTGGCTTTGAACTCAGAGATCTGCATGTCTGTGTTCCTTGAGTGCCTGCATTAAAGGCATGTACCACCATGCCTGGACCTAAGCTTTTCTTTCATTATAGATATTTATAAGCATGACCACTAATCCTCAGGATCTTGATTAAAGGCATGTGTCAATCCAGATCAAAAGCCCATGTCTTCCTGCCTCAATATGTGGATTGGGTGTGTCTTCTATTTCTGGACTATTGTTCATTTCAGATATAGTCAAGTCGACAACTGAGAACAACCAACACACTAAGTAAGTAAAAATATTTAAAAAATTGTTCTTGACCTATCTTTGGCTTCCAGTGGCCCATGGAGCTGGTCTGACATATTGATAGTTCCAAAAGCCATGGGGTAAGTGTAAGAATGCGTAGAGACTCAGAGAAAGAAGGGAGGGTGTATGGGTCACGGAAATGATTTTATAGTAATTCCATAGGGCCATCATTTGTTGGCTAACAATACAACAGTCTAGCAAATGTGTAAAAAAGCGCCTGCCTTATTGATTAAACTTTCTACCCATCAGCAATGGCCTTGTCATCACTCTATCTATTTTATTTTGCTTACTTTATTGAAAATGATTTTTTCATACAGCACATTCTGATGATGATTCCCCCTTTCGCACCTCCTCCCAGATCTTCTGCCTCTCCCCATGTAACTCCATGTGTTTCTATCTTTAAAAAACAGGAAAATAAACAAACAGGAAAGCATAAAATGAAACAAAAAACAGAAAACCAGGAGAAACAAATGCATATATCCAGACATACATACAACACCCATAAAAACACAAAATCAGAAACCATAATTTATGAGCAAAAGACCAGCAAAATTTTTTTTGATGTCCAAAACAAGCATTAAAAAGTTCTCCAAAGATACCCTTGAGTTTGTTTTGTGTTGGCCCTCATTGCTGGGCATGGGACCTGCCCTGAAGTGTGGTTTGTATTCATAGCGAGACTCCATTGGAGAAAATTAATTTTTGCTCTGTGAGCAGGTGTCGATTGGAGGGAGCTTCTGGCTTAGGAATGGGACCTGTTTCCACTTCCCCTCTCAGTGCTGGGACCGCCTCTGGCTTAGACCCACACAGGCCCTGTGCATGCTGCACAGTCTCTGAGTTCACGCGTCGGTCCTGATCTGTCTAGAAGGTCTTGTTTCCTCGGTGCCCTTCATCCCCTGTGGCTCTTACAATCTTTCCTCCTCCCTTTCCACATAGCTCCTGTGCTGGGAGGGGACAGTTGATGGTGCCATCCCGAGTCTGACTGTGTGTCCCAAAGCGTCTCACTCTCTGCACATCATTGCCCAGCTACTGTTCTGTATCAGTTTCCATGCGCTGCAGGAGGAAGCATCTCTGATGGTGGCTGAGACACTGATCTGATTCCTAGCCAGGTGTGCCCACTGAATCCACTATATCCATCTTATAACTGCAACAGTTTGGGGATCCTCTTCCCTTGTTTGGAAATGCTAGCCAGTCCTAGAAGCCTCCAGAATACAGCTGAGCATGGAGACCACGGTGCCTGACAGTGACTGCTGGACTATCTGAGATTGCCATGTGATGAACTTCCAGAGCTGCCTTGATAACTTCCTCTTAGTGTTTCCCTAGTCTGGCTTTTTCTGTCTAGAATGCTTCTACCACAGATGAAAATATTTTCTTCTCCTGAATGTAGTGTGTTCTAGTTAAAAAGCAATTCTCATACAAGCACACAACTCTGGGAAAAAAGAAGAAGAGTATAAACGCTCTTTTAAAAAATTAATTTATTTATTCACTTTACACCTGGACCATATCCTCCATCCTCCTCTCTTCCCAGTCTCCCTCCCTTCTTCCCTCTTCCCTTATTCCTCAAAAAAAGGGAGGAACCCTCCCCTCCCCACCCACCCCAGCTCATCAAGTCACATCAGGATTGAGCACATCCTCTTCCCCTGTGGCCTGGTGAGGCAACCCTGTCAGGTGGGAATGATAAAAAACCAGGCACAGACTCCATGTCAGAGACAGCTTCTGATCCCCTGACTAGTGGACCCACATGTAGACCGAGCTGCCCATTGGCTACATCTGCACAGGAGGCCCTGGGCCAGTCCATGCATGGGGCTTGGTTGGTGCTTCAGTCTCTGGGCCCTGGTTAGCTGGCTCTGTTGGCCTTCTCATGAAGCTCCTGTCACCTCCAGGTCGTTCTACCCTTCCCCCCACTTTCCCACAAGACTCCCAATTGCTTCGCTCAATGTTTGGCTGTGGGTCTGAGCTTCTGTTTCGATTCCCATGGTAGGAAGCTTAACTCAGGTGCCATCATTAAATGCATATCAGCATTTCCCCACTGACACATCAAAGAAATGAACAAAGACCTTAAACTTCTCACTTTAATGAAATGAAAAATAAACACTTTGGAAAGGGAAACCCCAAATGTTAGTATGTTGCACAAACGTCTGGTAAGATGAGGTTGGTGCCTGAGACAGGCAAGAGCAGGCAACGACACCAGAATAATAGGATGGAGAGCCAAGTGCTGGACGAATATCACACCTGCATTTAGAAAAAAACATATTTTTTTTCTTTTAGAAAGAATAGCAATTTGAGTCAATTATATAATGCTGTAAAGCTTGTCACTGACTCAGAGAAGTGGACAGGGCCTCTAAAAGCCAACACACTAGTTACTGTGATGATTAATTTTATGTGTCAAGTTGGCTAGGCCATGGTGTCCCTGATTAAGCAAATACCAGTCTAAATGTTACAGAGGTGGTTTTTAGAGGTGGTTAACATTTAATTAACATTAAATCAGTAAACTTGTGCAAAGCACCCTGTCAGCCTCTGTCACTTTGGTGAGTAGGCATAGAGTGGAGGCTGGTGTTCTCGCCCTGTAAGGATTCTCAGGACTGCAAGGCAGAAATCCTGGCCGAGTGTCCACTCTGAGGTCCACTACCCTGAGGTGTGAAATTTGCACTCAAAATTGAAACTTTAGTTCTTATCTCAAGTCCGCGGGCCTACCCTACATGATCCACATCATCTATGTTTTTTCCTTAAATTAAGTCTCTCTCCGTATTACTATGCCTGTTTCTAGCCACATTTTAATCTGTGCTTGCTTAGTGTTTTGTTTTGTTTTTTTTTTCTACAGAAAACTCTAATAACCACAACTGATGATAACTCACTCTTCAAAGATGTCTTGGGAAGGTACAACGAGAGCCAATAGGAACCTGACTACATAGCCTTAGGGTTTCATCATTCCGTGTTCAAATGCTGCTGTTCCTCATACACATCAGCCCAGGGCTTGACCTTAGTGACCACCTAGTTAATGCCCTTTATTTTTAGAGGTTTTCAGACAGATTTTTCTTGGAGTGTTTCAGTTTTCATCAATAATACTTTAGTCGGTTTGTTGAGGCCTTCGCCTTTTGGGTCACATAACTATAGATATTTTTATTTCAGGCCCACCAGCCCTGTCATCTCAGCTCATCGCTGATGTAAAAAATTCTCTATACAAGGTCAGGTTGACCGTAAACTCTGTTTATGATCAGTAGAACCTATGGCCTGATTAATCAGCAAAAATTCTCCAACCACAGCCCAGTTGCCCCCCAGCTGCCAGGCACACTTTCAAGGACAGCTAGAATTTCTTGTTAGCAAAATAATTTGAGTCAGAGTTGACCACCCTGTTCCACCATCCACCCCTCTGAGCTAACTGCGGTTTTCACTTTTTTTGTTTGTTTGTTTGTTTTGAGACAAGGTTTCTTCTGTAGCCTTGGCTATCCTAGACCCACTTTGTAGACCAGCAGGCTGGCCTTGAACTCACAGTGATTTGCCTGCCTCTGCCTCCCAAGTGCTGGGATTAAAGGGGTATGTGCTACCACGCCCAGCTTTGTGGTTTTCACCTTTAAATATGTACTACAACCTCCCCTCCAGGGTGCTGCCTCTCTGAACTCAGAAAATAAAGCTTTCATTTTAAGCCCTCTCTCTCTCTCTCTCTCTCTCTCTCTCTCTCTCTCTCTCTCTCTGTGTGTGTGTGTGTGTGTGTGTGTGTGTGTCACAATATGTACGTAGAGTTCAGAGGACAGCTTGAAGGAGTCAGTTCTCTAATTCTCACTGTGAGGGTTCCAAGGATTGAACTCGGGTCACCTGGCTTAGCAGTAAGCACCTTTACCTGCTGAGCCATCTCATCAGCCCAGGAAGAGATCTACCATGGCTTTAGATAAGCTCCAACCACGAGGTGATTAAGGAAAGGGTATTATGTACCCACATTTGCCTGTGGGCTTTTCTAGCCAATCACACTGGAGTGTCTTTAGCAACACAAATATATTATTTTTGTGGTTTCTGAGGTTACATTGTCCAAAAGCATTTTGAGCATTTTTCTTTTTCATTTTCTTTTTCAGTAGATGAGTCACAGGTTGGATTCCTAGGTAACGTGGATAGGATTACAGGCTGACTAGATAAAATCCCAGTCCCAGGGTTTTATTGATAGTGAAAACAGGTCTTATATTCTACATAGTTTTGCTTGTGAGATTTTTAGCCTTATAGTTAGGAAAAAAGGACCACACTTTAAGGGCCTTGCAGTGGTTTGAATGAGGACTGTACCCAGGAGTCTCTGGCATTTGAGCACATGGTCCATGGTTGGCGGTGTTGTCTGCGGGAGGGTTGGATGGGTTGGCCCTGCTGAAGGAAGTGTGTCACTCACTGGGAGTGAGCTTTGACAGTAACAAGCCTAGCTCACTTGCAGTTTGATTTCTCTGCCTAGTGTTTGCAGTTCAGGATGTGGGCTCACAGCTTCCTGCCCCCACTCCCATGCCTGCTGTCTGCTGCCTCTACTTTGCCCTTGTAAGCAGGTAACCGCCAGAGCCCAGCCTTTTTGTAGCAGCTCTTACATTTTGCTCCTCAGTTTTGCCAGCAAGGTCAAACTAGGCTCACACTCCCAAGCTTGCAGAACTGTCTCCTACCCACCCCTTGAAACGTTTTCCAAATTGTCTGTTAGCTGATAAAAAAGGGAAAAAAAAATGAGAAACTTGCTGTTATCATAACTGAGGCACCTAAGTTGTAAAAATATATTGCCTGCTAAGCCTTCTCTTACTACGACAGATGACCCACTTCTTTGTTGACTTGTCACCTCGAGCTCTAGACCAAGTATATATAGGAGGATGGATTAAGGACCTTGGACTCCAGACCAAGCATCTAAGAAAATAATCAAGGGCCTTAAGGCCAGGTGTTCTGGATCAGGCCCAGCCTATCAGACTTTGATTAGAAGACCCAGACACTCACCAATGCTCCCTGCCTTACAGTTTTCACCCATTAAACATGCAGCACAGCTTCCCCGTGGGGATGTGGTTCAGATCCAGGCTGGCTGCCTCCCTGAATGCACAGAAAATACAGGTTGCATTTTAAGCTTCTGTCTCTAAAGTCAGTTTTCACAGCTTCCACCCCAAACCCAACACCCCCATGGAATCTAACTCCTAGGAACTGGAAGCCAAAACAACCTTTTTCTTCTATAACTTAACTCTGCCATGGTGTTTTGTCACAGCAACAGAAAAGTAACTTGTACAGTTACTTAGGACTTACACATAGTTCACTGCTATCTTAATATCATTATTATTTGAAGTATCTTTTTATGAAAGGAATATTGTTTTAGTACAGGGGAGCATTTTTTTGACTATGACTGTCAGCTATCATGACTTCAACCAGATCCAAGATAAAGGGCTCCTTTTCCTTGCCACAGTCCCTTAATTTCCCCCCTCTTTCTATCCTGCCTTAGCATAACAACAGAAATTTATTTTTCAAAGTTTTAGAGGCTGCCGAGTCCAAGATCAAGGTAGGGGCAGATCCCTTGTCTGGTGAGGGGTCTATTTCCTGGGCTGACAATCAAACCCAGACCTCAGCCACAGCGGTATCCCCTCAGCCCTGCCTGCTTCCTGCTTGGACCGTTCTGTGGGGGCAGTGTGGCTGCACCTCTTTCCTCAGGGTATGTATTCTGCTGACTAAAGCTCCACCTCAAGACCTAATCACTCCTAGCACCAGCACACTGGTGTTATTGTAATTTCCATACCGAAACCTTGGTGAGTTGCAAACATTTAACCCGCCTCACTTAGCTCTTAAGGATGCCAGGAAGTGAGGTTGCGAGGCATAAAGGCAGTGATGACGGAGGCGGAGCACCGCTGTGAGCAAAGCTTCTCTGAGCAGCATTCTCACACATGGGCCACACTCGTGTTCCCTGCGTGTAGTGACAGGAAACATTCCTACATTTTTTTTTTTTTTTTTTTTAGCAAGTCAGTAGGCGTAATTTCCCAGTCCCTATTAGCTTGCATCCACTGTTTTTATAAATAAATTATATTTTTAGGGTTATGTTACTTCATAACATCTTGGACTTAGCACAATCAGTTTTATTCACTTGCTGTGGAGCCGCTCTTCTTTTTGTTATTGTTATATTTAATTTATTATGATTTATTCAGATTGCATCCCAATTGTTATCCCCTCGCTTGTATCGTTCCTTTCGCACCCTCCCTCCCTCTTCCGCCCTGTTCCCCTTCCCTAGACCTCTGATGGAAGGGGGCCTCCTCCCCCACCATATAACCACAGCCCATCGGGTCTCATCCTGATGATAGTCAGCTTCCCTTCCTCTGTGTGCTCCTGGGCCTCCCCACGAAGGGGAAGTGATCCAATTTGGGGCACCAGGGTTTCCGTCCCAGGCAGTCCCAGCTCTTCCCACAACCATGGAGAATGTAGTGTCCGGTGGCTAGATTTGAACAGGGGGTCTGGGCTCACTGCATGCATTGTTGTCCTTGGTTGGTACAGCAGTTTGTGCAGGGCCCCCTCCCCCATCCAGATCCGCTGGCCTTGACTGTCTCCATGTTGGGCAGAGCCTCTGTTCTTAATTAGCTTTAGGCTCCTTGGAGGTGGGGATGGCGAGCCTTTGGACTCTGCCTTTCTGTCATCTAACGCGGTGCCACGGAGATCATTTTAGATTGTGAGTAAAGGTTGAATATGTTATAGAATATTTTTAAAGAGCAACTAATATTTAAATATTTGAATAAAAGAGTAACACTTAACTTGGGTCAGTTTCTTTTTAATATCTATTCAAGAAAATAGCACTTAGGGGGAAAGGGGCAGAAAACAGAGGACCAGGACAGTATCTTTCCCAGTTAACTAATACTGTGAAGAAGCTAATATTCAGTTATGAGAATTTCATCATGTATTAGATGTCCAAGTGAAATTCACTTCTCAGTTTAAACAATAGTATTATTTCACTGGTGTTTCCGTTACTGGGAAACCAAATTAATGAGTATACTCACAAATTACAAGCACGATGTGTGGCTTTATATTAGAATCCTGGGGGCAAATACCTTAATGAGACAAAACCAAGCCACCATATGGACAGGCACGGAGATTCAGTGCTTCTGTCAGAAAGACTTAAAGAGAGATTTTAAAAATCAGACAATTCCTTAGACTTAATTTCTACACCTAGTTGAGCGGGGCTGGAGACAGGCAGCTGTTAGGAACACAGCTGCAAATCTGAAGAGTCATGAGATGTAATTGATACCTTCTCTTCTTGGTCCTATGGCTACTACAAAGACAAAACTGAAAGCGAAGAAATGCTTCAGAATCTGGAGGAGCAATACGGATTTCTAGCAATAAACAATCTGTGAAGTGTGAACTAGGAGAGGGACTAGGATGTGGTGTGTCAGAACCAGGTCCAAGAATAGAGTCATGGGAGGGGAATTCCGAGTGCTTATGAGAAAACCCTAAGAAAACAAACAAGAGTCTTGTGACCTCAGTTTCTTCAAACACTGGATTGTTCTTGGATTGTGTTTCCGGGCTCCTCTGAGGTGTAGCAGACAGGAGAGAGTTTACTTCAGCTGTTGTTATTTCATATGCCTCTATGGAAACGTGGTTTTGCCACATGCAGCTGTCCTTGCAACTGCACACTTTACTCCGGTGACTCTTCTTAGCCCTCAGAGTATAAACTGTCTGATGCTCTGAGTGAAGTTGGCTGTTGCATGAGAATTTAGTCGCCTGCTTCCCTAGGTTCATGCCGCCAACTAGAGTAGTGAATAGCAGAGCAATTACCTAGCATATACCCACTTAAAAAAATAAGAAACAAGCCGGGCGTGGTGGTGCACGCCTTTAATCACAACACTCGGGAGGCAGAGGCAGAGGCAGGTGGATCGCTGTGAGTTCGAGGCCAGCCTGGTCTACAAAGTGAGTCCAGGATGGCCAAGGCTACACAGAGAAACCCTGTCTTGAAAAACAAAAAAAAAAAAAAAAAGAAAGAAAGAAAGAGAAAAAAGGCCAGAGGTGTGTGGAGTGTGTATGTGTATGTGTGTGTGTGTGTGTGTGTGTGTGTGTGTGTGCCACATGCCTTTAATTTCAGCACTCAGGAGGCAGAGGCAGGTAGATCTCTGTGAGTTCCAGCCCAGCTTGGTCTACAGAGTGGGTTCAGGACAACCAGGGCCCAGGGCTACACAGAGAAACCCTGTTACAAAAAGGAAAAAAAAAAAAAAAAAAAAAAAGAAAAGGAAAAAAAAATGAAAAAGAAAGTAAAATCAGGAGAAGGTTATAAGGACTAATCAAAACAGGAGAGCTGTAGAACATAGGGAAGAAGGAAACCAATTCTAAGTGGATAAATAAATATTGCCTACTGTAGGTTGGGTTTGAAATGTTTTCAGAAGAGTCATGTTAAATTCTTGGTTTCCAGTACAGTGCTATTGGGAGGCAGTGGAGGCTTCAGAAGGGAGAGTAAAGCCCACTTCCTGTGGCTCAGGGCTTTCCCTTGAAGGGCAGCGACACGAGTGGACTTGCTCTGTAATGTATTTGCCTTGATGTACTTCTCATCATAAGCCTAAATGCAATGGAGCCAAAGTGACCATGGTCTAGACTTCCTAAACAGCCCTATCATCTTCATCTTTTCATCTGTCCCATTAACTGAAAGCTAATAAACTATATAATAGGTACAAGAAGAGCAACAATATAAAAACAGACACTGTGTTCCCTCTTAATAGCTGTAGATGCTACAGCTGGCACCCAACAGGACCCTGCAATCCTTACAAATGTCTGAGACAGTTACCACATTTGCATGTCTCCCCCCAGGAGGCCCAAGATAGTGACTCTGGTGTCTCCACAGGAGTAAGTGTGACATGGCTTAGTTATGCAATAATTACCATGGCTATGCAGAAGCCTAGCTCTTCTCTGAGTCTATCACATAGGACGACAAACTTGTGCATCTGAAAAGCTTTGCAGAAAACAGAAGCACCAAAGCAGAAAGAAAGGAGGGAGGGATGAAGAAAGGGAAAAAAAAGTGACCAACAAGTAGGCAATAAATTGAAATTATCATCAAAATGCCTACAAGCTTAGAGGTTTTTACTAATTTTTAAAGGAAAAACAATTCCTCTATTACTTAAATTATTCCAGTAAAAAAAAAAAAAAAAAAAAAAAGAGCTAAGTTGTTCTTTTATGTGATGAAGCTAATGAAATCCTCATTTCCGAATCATGAGAAATGTAAGAAAATTGTAGGTTTACTTCAGCTATGATGATAAAAGTGAATTCGTAAACAAAATATCATTAGCAGAATTCAATATGTGACCCAGTGAACATCAGGGGCAAGCAGACTTCACTTCCCTGATCAAGACAACTCCACATCAGAGGAGCTATCAGTGCAACTTGCCACATCTCATATTAACAGGGACAGGTAATAATCATCACAGCCGACCAGAAATGCACTTAGTATAGAATAAACCACTTAACATAAGAAACACAAATGCATTAAAAATAAAAGTAAACCTCTTTAGTGATATGCATTAAAACTACACACACACACACACACACACACACACACACACACACACACAAAAAAAAAAAAAAACTTAATGGAGAAACTCAGGGGATGTTCTTTTAGCACAGAGACAAGATAACTTCCTTTGTTCTCATTGCTGCAGTTCCATATAGAATGATAGGTCATGGCTAATCCTATTAGGGAAAAACCCAAATTGTAATATAATAACTATTGGCTCAGATAAAGTCTTATTTTGGAGCTGATAATGCTATGTAGAAGAAGCATTGGAATTCACAAAAGCCAATAGCAGGATGTATCAAGTTTCTAGACATAAGATAAACGTTAAAAAGCCAGTGGGTAACAGGACCTATGCAAACAAAGCTATAAACCTGAGCCTCACACCTTATACAAAACCATACAGAACCCATAATGTAGCACAGTGCAGAATGAAACCTAGAGAACAATTCAGGAAAAAGACCCTAGGGCTTGGGAGAAGATATGGTAGTCAGCTTTCCATTGCTAAAAAAAAAAAAAAAAAAAAAAAAAAACACACACACACACACACACACACACACACATAGATTAGAATTAATTTCTAACCAACATGATTTATTTTGGCTCATGGTTTTGAAGGCTCCAGCCTGTGGTTGATTGGCAGGTTTGCTTTTGGGCTTATGGCAGTGTGGCCCATCATGACAGGAACACAGCAGGGAACAAAAAAGGAGAGAGTCAGGATGTTTTTAGACATATGCCTCTAGTGATCCAGGAACTTACCAGAAAACCCACCTCCTAAAGGGCCAGCTGCCTATCAGTCTCCCCTCATCCAGGGAACCAAGCCTTCAACATGGAGACCTGGGGAGACGTTCAAATTCCAAACTGGCACAGGGAAAGAGACTCCAGATGTGACACTAAGGTCATAGAAAGAAGAATTGATACCATACTCAGCAACAGTTTAAAAAAAAAAAAAGCCTTTTTTTTTTTTTTTTTTTTTTTTTTTTTTTTTTTTTTTTTTTTTTTCTGTGAATAACCCTAATGACAGGATAAAAAGACAAATTTCAGATTGGGAGGATGTAGTTCTAGGTCAGGTCTTATGCTTAGGGCTTTGTACTCTCAGAACTCCACATTAAGAGAACAAGAAAAACACCAAAAGTCTAATAAAGATGGCTAAAACAGTGCCTTCACCCAAAAGGGTTTACAAATGCCCAACAAAGAAGACAAAGCGTCTTCAACATCATTATTCATTAGAGAAATGTCAACTTAAATGAGATGATTCTACACAACTGAGAGGATGACCACATGAAAAAATAGTGACAAGACCTCAAACTGGCTAGAATGTTAAAAAACAAAACAAAACAAACAAACAAACAAAAAAACCTGCCTTGCCCATGGAGCACTGATGGGAGTATAAGATGGGCAAGCCAATTACACTCAAAACTAAACATAAGTTATATAAACCCAGCAGTTGCATGCCTGAGAATTTGTTCTGGAGAAACTGAAAAACACTTTGGGTCTGTGATGGAAATTCGTATACAAATACTCTTGGCAGTCTTAGTCATGAGAATTCCAGACCAGAAAGTACTCAAGTGTCTCTTAAAAGGGTAAATTAAAAAGAACTTTATCGTGTTCATAGCATAATTGTACTTGTCTATAAAGAAACAGCCTATTAACCCATGAGACAACTTAAAGGGAAGTGAAGGACATTTTGTTAAGTGAGAAAACAATTGTAAGAGATCACACACAATGTCATTCAATTAAAACAGCAGGCTACTGGCTCTAGAGATGACTTGGAAAAGGTAATGGCACATGAAAGGGTAGGTCTCATGTGCTTCTGGATACAGGGGTAATGAGGCCACTTAACCAGAGTGAAGGGTTCTGTGTCCTCAGAACAGTTGGGCCTGTTGAGTGTGACCCTTATTACATGAGGCTACACGTGACAAAGTTCAACAAAGCCATCCTCCTCCTTCAGCCTCCAGACATGAGAACACCTGTAGTGTGGAATATGAGTGTTCTGTGAGCACCGTTCCAGTACCAACTCCTTAGCTTTGCTGTTGGTTATAGTTGTGAAAGATGTTAACACTGATCGAAGTAGGCTTTATGGGACAGGAAGCGACTTCCTACCAATCTAGATTTACTTCAGAATAACAAAACAAAGCAACACAAACACAAAGCAAATAGAAAGTTTTCTACCCACAACAATTAAATCAAAATACAGTGAAAGCAAGAAGCCCAAAGTTTTCATTCACAAGCAATAAATATTTGAAATATCTAGGAATCTTTAAAGCAGACTTCCTAGACCTCTGGGCAAACCACACTAATAAAGGGCATACTATGTGATCTGAGCAGATAGAAGGATACAAGTTCGCCAGATGAATGCTCCGGTAGCACAAGGATATTTCTTCTCTCCAATCAAAACTGAATGTGGGTTTCAGTCTTTTAAGATAGGGCCTCACTATGTAGCCTAGGCCAGTCTTAGTTTTGTGGTCCTTCTGCTTCGTCCTGAATACTGGGATTATAAGAGAGGTGGTTTCAATGACAATGGCTCCCATAGGCTCACATGAAGAATGCTGACATCCAAGTCACTGTGAGAAACAAGGAAGACCAGAGCAGCAATGAGTGGAGGTGGAGAGGCAAGACTGTCATGCAAATGCTCCTGAGACAAACCCTGTGTTGCTCATCTGGTGACCGTCATGGTAACTTTACAGGTGTAATATCCAAGCCGTACTAACCTGTAAACATCAAGTGCCATTGATTATACATTAGTTTTGCCTCATTAAAATTGTTATGGTACTGGGTGGTACCAAGTATTGCCAGTGCTGTGAGGACACGGAAAGCCTCAGCTACTGATGGTGGCCTTCCGTCTGCAGTTCCTCTCCCCTGTTCCTGACAAGGCTATGAAAGTCTTTTCTATTTTAGCCGCAGAAACTTGTTAAGCTTCGCATAAGATGCTTTATACTCCAAGGGTATTCCACTTGACTGTGTACCCAAAATGTCTCTCTTCGTATTTGTTTTTAATGTTAGAGTTAATGGGTAATATGTGGCAGAGAATATGAGCTTCAAATTGCCAATGCCATTTTAACACATGCAGCTACTTAAAATGTTAGTCTAAGAATTTCTGTACTGGTTTCCAAATGCACAGAAAATCGCCTCCCATTTTACACTCATTTTCACACCATACAACCTTTCCATTTTCTTGGCTGTTGCTCTAAGCCTTGTATCTGATGAATTGTGATGGGATCTTTGCACTATGGATGGTTCTGAGTCTGGTTTATTTTACTCAATGTTGTGTGGGTATATTTTAATCATTGTAGCTTGCTTCTTGTCTATTCTATTTAATTTTTCAGTGCATGAAATCACAATTTATTTATGTATTCTGCCACAGATGGACACTTACACTGTTTCTATGTTTATGTCGGTTTAAAATAGTACCAATCTGGGCTTTAACAGTTGCTCAGCTTTAAGGATGTGCTGCTTTTAAAGAAGGTGTGAGTTGTGGTGTCCTGTTTCACAGCAACAGTGAGAGGCATCCTGGGTTTCCGATACCTAGCAGTACTTCATTGTTTCTCAGGATGCTAGTACCTGTATTCTTTCTTTGCACATTTATACCCTAGTATAAATAAACACTAGTTTAAGCGTTTCCAACTATAACTGTAGACAAGGGCAGAAATGAGCAAATTACAGGAATTACTTCTACTCTGCTTATTAGAAAGGAGACAGCAGCCTGATGGATGCAGATGATCTCTTAGTCAGGGTTCTTGAAAGAACTTATAGAATGATTTTCTCTGTCTGTCTGTCTGTCTGTCTGTCTCTCTCCCTCTCCTTCTCCCTCTCTCTCTTCTCTTCTCTTCTCTCTCTCTCTCTCTCTCTCTCTCTCTCTCTCTCTCTCTCTCTCACACACACACACACACACACACACACACACGGGCTTTATTAGAATGATTTACAGTCTGTGGTCCTTCTAATCCAACAATGGCTGCCCACAAAGGAATTTCCAAGGGTCCAGTAGTTGTTCTGTCCAAAGGGTTGGATATCGTGTATAGGCTTCCAGCAGAAGGCATGGGCTAGATTAGAGGCGAGTCTTCCCACCTCAGAGATCTAGATTAGAAGTGGAACTTCTCGCTTTGAGTTAAGCGAAGTGCCTCACAGGCGTGCCCGTCCACATTCCAGTTTGAATTAATTCCAGATGTGGTCAAGTGGACAGCCAGGAGTAGCCACCACAGATGGATGGACACAGTGCTATTTGATGGGCTTAAGTCAGCAATCCCACCATACCCTCTCCCGGTAGAGAGCTACTTCCAGTGGTCAAATGGAAACACATCCAGAGATGGGTGGATGCTGGGTAGAGATGCACAATTCTGGAAAGGCAGAGTTATATAAAGCATACATGATTCTGCTCAACGAGGGAATTTATTTTCAGTATATATTATGAATTCCCAAAGCCCCAACTAAAAATAACGTAAGGACAACTCCTCCTTCCCACAAGAATAGGAATTACGCAGGAGAGAATTTAGCTGGAAGGGGTATGGCTACAGGGAAGGTCTAGGGAGGACTGCGGGTAGCAGTAATATTGGATGCAGAAGTGCGTGAGGGTAAAATGTGTTGGGTGAGGAGAGGTCACATGTGTCTTGTCTACTGATCTGTCCTGGATGCTTTGAATGGAGCCTGGCTTACAGACATAGGGAGTCAATATTTTGAATGGAAGCAAATAATCAGGGCTTTTGAGTAGAAACAGGCGCCTTCAGAGCAGAGAGCAAGGCCCCCAGTAACCATTCATCACAGTGATGAAATGCTACAACTGATAAGAACAAAAGAAACCCTTCACAGGGTCTCTCATCTGGCCCACTTCGGCCCACTGAGGGTGGAGCTGACTTAACAGCTGAGCCCCCCTGTGGTCGCTTGGCATGCTGCAGCCTTCCCGTCCGCCACACAATAACACAAGTGAATAGTTTCTGATAATGAAATTCCATGACCTCGATCCAGGGGGAGGGTTGGTGTCCTGTTGTTTCAGATCCTTTCCGATGGAGAGAATAAAGGAGACTTTTAAAAATCAGTACTGATGACTCGGCATGGCATGGGGTGGGGCGGGCGGGCTGTAAAAGTGGCTGACCATTTGTGTGCTGGGAAGGCTTGTGTTTGTGTGTCTGGACAAGCGGGAGAAACAACAGCCAGTCATGGGTCACGAGGAGAAATTTTATAAGGGCACACATTAACTCCACAGAATTCAAGGAGGAAAGTGAAAGCGTTGCTTCTGGATCTGTGATTCTTCAGAGGCCGTTGCCTGTGACTGTGGACACAGGGTGCCACCCACGGCAGGGGTCTGTTCCTGACAGTGTTGCTCTCTGAGGACCAGCAGATTGTAATGAAAAGCACTGTAACCCCCAGATATGAATGTAAGTTTGTATTGGATGTGTGAAAAGCGTGTGAGACGACAGCTCTCCTCTGCCAACCCTCAGTCCCCCCGCCCCCACCGCCACCCTCGAACTCTAAGAAGAGGTTGAAAGCTGATGGGTTGTGTTGGGCTGAGGCTTGGGTGAGGCACTGGCTCTGTAGAAATGCTTCACAGCCTTGCGTTGTTCTGTGAGTGGCAGGATACAGCTCAAGGCCACAGAAGTGGTTGACACAGCTGTACTCCAGTGCAGCAACACGTGTGGGTATGCAACCTGTCTGTGTGTCCTGGGGTTCATGTTCAGCAAGTGCCCCCGCACTGACACTTCCCAGCCCTTTAACTATTTTAAATAAAGCAAGCAACTGGAGGCATAGAATAACCATCAGTGGAAATACAGGTAGTGCAGATTTTCCAGGACAAATTAGTCATGAGAAATCCTATTTAATCAAGTTTTATTGAACACAATTATCTTAATTTTTAAGAATTGTTTCTCTGGTGCCTCCAAAACATTTCCTCCTCTCTTCTGATGAAGTGCTGTCATCAGTGGGAGCCAGTTACCCAAGCTGTAATTTATGCGTTTCCAGTTGTGTGTCATCTGCAAACAGAGGACTCGGGTTGGGTGGGGGGGTGTTGTAAATGAGCTGATGTGTGTTTTCCTTCAACTTGGTGGCACTAAATTGGAGCAAGGTGAGCTTTAAAAGAACAATTTATTTGGAAGATGACCATGTTATTTCTTGGTTTCTTATGACAATTCCCCCCTCCCCCATTATCTGTTTAAAAAAATCTCCCTTTGGCCTTTTCTTCTCTCATATTTTATACTCTCCCAGAGAGAGGCAAGGGAGAGATAAATTTTAAAAAGCTGTTTTATTGCTCATGCTCAGGAAATATCTGGGGATGAGATCAGAGAAATGAGGCAGTTTCTTTACTACTTATGTGATTTTATAAATGATTGTACATTTTGATTAATTAGAGCCTGTCTCTGTCCCCTCGATATTGTATGACACGACAGGTACCCCTTCTATTCTTTCCAGTGTCCCACAAGAACCAGCTAGAGTTCCAACAGATGGTTCAGCGGGTAAAGGTGCTTGGTGATAAACATGGTGACCCAAGTTCAATTCCGGAATGCACATGGCAGAAGGAGAGAATTGACTTCCCAAATTGTCCTATGACTTTCATGTGTGTGTGTCTCTCTCTCACCAAATATAGGGCAATATTAACGAAGGTCAAGTATTCATATCTGGGTTCTCCCTTTATGTCACAGTGTCACAGGGTTTTGACATGTATAGTTATGCATAGCACTGACTACAGGACCACCCAGAGGAATTCCACATTCCTAAAACTTCTTGTGCTTCCTCCATTCTTCCCACCTGCCCAACCCTGGCCAGCCACTGAGCTCTTATTGACTATTATTTCCGTTTTCTAGAATTACCTATAACTGGAATCATACAGATTATAGCATTTTTTAACAGCAAAAAAGAACCAAGAAGCAATTTTATCAATGTTACAGTCATACTGTTTTGGCTATTTGTATTTGGCAACCTTGAAGAAAACATTTTCCTATCTTGACGAGTCTAAAATTCTAAATATAAACAAATATCTATCATATCTCATCTCTATCAACTTAAAACATCTATCTAGACATAAAAACATCTTGCCCCATAAAAAAAAACTAATCTTAATTGTAAAACTAAACTATCTGGTAGTCAATCCCATTAGAGACTTGAGAAGGAATAAAATTAATTACCTGTGTAAGCAAGAAGTGCCGCTTCCAAGATGAAAACAAAACAAAACAAAAAACCAGGCAGTTTGCTGCCTGAACTGTCACCCAAAACTCTCTATAACATTGGAGCATCATCTTCAGCCTTCTGGCCCAATATATCTGACATACATATTTGTGAGGCAGGAACTATGGAGGACCTGCTTACTCTGTCTTCATAGTTTGACCATCAACTCTGTCTGTATCCAAGTTTGCCTATTTTTAGGCAGAATTCTGTCAGTGGCCAAAACAAGGACATTTTTCCCAGTGGTTTGTCTGCCACATTTGAAGCCATCTCCCTAAGGAGGTTCTTTGATGTTCATCATCTTCTTTGAGGTAGGCTGGGTGTTGCCAGGAGTTAACCTGTCTTATTGTTAAAGAATCCTTAAAAACCATAAAAACATCATTAAGTGTCATAGTCTATAGGGCTCTGAGGTTTTTGAAGATGTTATCTAACTATTTTACATTATCTGGCTGACTATAGCATTTTTATATTGGATCTTTCTACTTGTAAACATTTACCTCAGGGTGTGTGTGTGTGTGTGTGTGTGTGTGTGTGTGTGTGTGTGTGTGTGACTTCTTTTCCACTGCTGAATACATCTCACTGCACAGAGATAGCCACGTGTATATCCATTCATCTGTTTAAGGACACCTTCCAATTTTGGCCATTTTATTCTTTTGGCAACAGCATCTATGCTCTGCCTATTATGATTGGTTCAACAATGTCTCCAGGGGGTGCCCAGGCACTACCCACTTCCTGAAGACTGGGGATGTTACTTATTTTTGACAACACCAAACGTCGGAGGTCATTTGATAAGGAGAAGTTCAGGGTGTCATGGTCAGAAGACAAACAGTACAGGGAGGAGTACCTTTCCTCAACACTGGGAGCTGAGAAGCAAAGACAAGCTGTCACCTGAGCCTCTAGCCATTGTGTAGTACTCTCTGTGCCCTAATTTAAGACAAACTGATGGGTGGGGCTTCTGACCTTGGAAACCAGGAGAGATGTGCGTGGCTTTATGCACCTATTTTGTGGCAGTTGGTTATCACAGCCTGGCAGAACTGATGACACACTGCCTCCGCCTGGTTGGAATCCATGTAGCAAATGCTACTCAGTGCTAACTTTACAGAGGATGTCCCTTTTCGTTCCTCTCTCTGAGCGTGCACCTGAGCAGAAAAAGTCACAGGATAGCTGGTGATCAGTCATTCCAGTAGATGAGGCAAGGTCTACTGTTGTATGGATGGGACATTAGACTCCAGAGGGCTTCTCTACCAGAGCCGGTTCCCAAATAATCGACACAGAGACTTTTTAGATTTAATAAAAACTTTAAAGTGCCATAAGTAGGCAGATATCAACCCTCTAAGCTACTTTGCTGTTTCCCAGCCACACACCCACAATTGCTTTCCATAATTGTTCCTGCCTGGGCTGCTTCTGTTCCTTCCATCAGACCAGCCCTCATGGCCGCGTGCTCAAGGTCCATGCTGCCCCATGGTGACTGTCTTCTCTTCAGCTTTCTCTCCTGCTTATCTCACCTCACGGTCCCCATCTGACCCCAAGCCCAGGAACCTAAGCTCCGCCCACTTCTCTTCTGCCCAGTTACAGGCTTCTAGCTATTTTTTATTAATCAACCAACTTTAAATTGGGGAGCAAGGTTTACACGGCATCACATGGCATATGTGAGAATTTACTCATCTGAATAGAAAGCAGGTGATGGCGGCCAGGATTTAGCATTTGGATACACAGCACCAGACCAACCCCAACAATTCCCTCTTTTTGTCTAAGTAAAAAGGCTCTTTTCCTTAGAATAATAAACAACACACGGTAAGAACAAATATGAAACAATTATGAAAACTATCTTGTAATATTTATATTCACAATGTCCTGTCCACTTGTATTTGGCAATTTAAGAGAAAGAATTTTACCACCTTTTCTATCTTAGTGAGTTCAGAGCACTATACCTAAAGCATTGTTTTTTAGCACAGCTTGTATTTAACAACCTAAAATATTCTTACACCTAAAACTATCTTTTAAAAATACTTGTTAAACCCCAAACAACTTCAACTTAATTGTGAGACTAAACTATTTAGTCTTCAACCCCAGCAAAGACATGAGAAGGAATAAATATTACCTGAGTATGCAGGAAGTGCAGAACAAGCAGCTCCCAATCCTATAGAAAGGTCAGAGGCAGCTGGATACCGGGACAGAGTCACCCAAGCGTCCCAGCCATGGTTGGAGCATCATCTTCAACCTTCTGGCCCAGTGTATGCTAGACATTTTTGTGAAGCAGGAAATATGAGGGACTGCCTGCCTTGTATTGGCAAGTTTTAGCAAACGACTTCTTTCAAGTGCTGCTTGTCCGTAGTTTGGACAGCATGGTGACTACAGTTGGAGCAAGGGCAGACTTTCTTTTCCCCACAGTGGCAGCCTGCCACACTGAAGCAAACTCCATTAGGAGATTCTTCGATGCTCGTCATTTTCTTCCAAGTCCAACGAGGTGCTGCCAGGAGCTAACATGTCTCATTGTCAAAAATGCTTATAATAATAAAAAACATCTTTAAATGTCATATTCTGTGGGTCTCTGAGATTTCTAAAGACCATCTACTATCTATAGTATAACTGAATAGGAAAACATTGTTTCTAGTTACTTACTATCTGTTTAACATAAAAGCATATTTCTGTAATAAACTAGACTAGCATCTAACAGAACCATGAGTTTGATTGACTAATACTAACTTGCATTTCTTAATTATCCTAAACAGTTTGTAATAGCAGCTTATAAAAGACTGGAACTAAACCTTGCATTTTTAAATGAGTTGCTTAGGTACAAAACCTTATACAAGAGTTGAACCATAATATACAATATGTTGTAACGTAAGAACCTTAGCTTGTTGTCAATATACAACGATTTAAGCCAATGCAAACCTTAAATTTTTCTTAATATACAATACTTTATGTCAATGTAAATTTTTTGGCTTATATAGTGTTCTTTAGTTTAAAAAAATTTAATAATCTCCTCTTTTATGTCTTTTTCCTATATCCCTCCTTTTATCTTTTCAACCCTTCTCCTCCTATATAAGAAAGAAATAAGGATAGAGAAAAGAAAGGGAAAGCGAGAGAAAGATCCCTGAGTCTAACCTCCCATACCTTGTTTTTTGTTTTCTTTACCAAAGCCATGTAACAATTTATAAACAAACAAACAAACCAACCAAAAACTACCCACCCCGTTTTTGTTTGTTTGTTTTGAGAAATTAAGTGTCATCCTCTTAAATTTGGTTTTTGTTGTTTGGGAGTGAAGGCACATTTTTGGGAGCCCAGGAAAAAGTGGGATAATGACTAGTAGTCTTAAGAAGGCTAGCTGGAACATTTGTTGCCCAGTCTGTGTGATCATCTGCATAGCAAACATATCTTGGGGGACAGCGCTTAGCATTTGAGTACACAACCCCAGACCAACCCCAACAGTCTACCCTGCCATGGGACTGAGCTGCCAGTGCTGGCTTCGGTCTTGAGAGTAGCACATCCTAAAATAGTTCATGTAGTACGGAATCTATTGTACACACGAGAGGGACTGCGCGGCTACAGAGAAACAGTGTCCTTACTTCTTTGTCTGATGGATTATCATTCAACATTACTCTTGACTCAACTTCCCAAATTCAGTCTGAGAACTGTAGTGATGCTTCCAAGGCAGGGGAAGAGGCTAGACGGCCTCACATGTATAAGGGCTTCTAGGGTGAAAGCTCCCACTAAAGTAGCTTTCTCTTGGCTTGTGGTGAAAAAAGTTAGTAGAAAATTGACCTTAGAAACAATAAGGCTCTTATTTAAAAATAGACATCGTAGTAGGGAAAATGAAAGGTTAAGTACACATTAAAGTTATAGGATCCATTTTTATATCACATTTAATTTAGACGATAAGAATATCTCTGCAGATAAGCAATAGTAACACAGAACATTGAGATGGTGCCATTTTTACAAGGTTCATTTCAAGCCAATGGGGGACGGAACCAATTCCTGAGCCCTGGACAAGAAGCACAGACTTGGCCCTCACAAAGGGCATGGCCACCGCAGATGGCCTCTTAGCATCTTCTGAGTGAATGATTGCATGGACAGCCTCAACCCAGTGAGCAGACACAAAGATCAAAGTCGGCTTTCGGATGAGGACATTTCTAGCAGCGTCCTTGGTATAAATTCTTATAAGAAAATTGTCAACTGCATCCTGCTTTATTGATCTGAAAAGTGGTAGAAAATGTCAAGGAGAGAAATTAAGTAGAACATTATTTCCAGCTCTAGCTCATAAAAGGCAAAGCTGTGAGATGAAGCCTTTCTCCCCTGACACAGCATAAAGCTCTGGTGACCCGCGTATGTCATCTAAAAGGAAATGTTGGCATTCGGAACCCCATAGCTACACTTTTAATGTGGAGAGAGAGAGAAAAAAAAGCACAGTCTGTTACTAAGAGGTCTCCCTGGTGAATAGTGAGGCACAGCATAGCTGTCCTCAACATCTTTCTCCCTGCTCCAGCTCACGTGCAAGGGCACGCACAAACACACCCACACCAGGATGCACACATCAATGCACACACATACATGCACATGGTTCAGGCTTGGTTTGAGCCACCAGGTGGTGGGGTCACTGCGTTTTGTCTTGGACACTTCTGACGGGAAGGACAAGTAGTCTGCGGGCTAGATCGCATCCAAGTGAAGCAAGCTGCTATTTTGTTACAACCGAGTGACTCTCAGAGAGTACAACCTCCTGTCTTACGTTAACAGCCTTTTCCTTCTTTCTTTGATTTAACAAGGCTTGTTAGGATTGCTCTCTTTTGTATGATGATTACTAAATTAATACCATGTCAGTGTTAGAGTCTTGAAATATGTTTTAGTTACGTCTCTGTTGTGTTTTTCTTCTCTGTACCTCTGTATTGTTGGACTCTGACAGAGGTAGAGTAGATAGATACCAATGTGTGATTTGGAAAATGGCCAAAGGCCCTGCTTAATGACATCACGTTTCATTATTTTTCTATTAATCTTTTCCCTCGGTATTTAATTTCATTAAATGTTTTAAATTTTTATATTTATTTTATGTGTATGAGTGTTTTGCTTGCATAGTTATGTCTGTCCAACACATTTGTGCAGCATCCCCAGAGGTCAGAAGAGGGCATTGGATACCCTAGGACTGAACTTACAGATGGTTGTTAGCTGCCATGAGGGTGCTGGGAATTGAACCTGCATTCCCTGGAAGAGCAGCCAGTTTCCTTAACCACTGAACCACCTCTCAGACCCCCTATGGGTGTTATTTTAAAGGATATATGCATTTTTGCAACATCAAGAAGTGTTATTCTTTCTGGAGTTATCAGCTAAGAGAAAGTCTTCTGCGTGTGAAGCATAGGGGATTTGTGCACAATGAGAGCAGGGAGGGAAAGATCAAGAAGCCCAGGGCGGAGCCCAAGATGCGCATTGAGATGGAATGCACAGCGCCATGGCAACCAGAGGACCCTATAAGGCATGGCAGATGGTATATAAAATGGTGCAGAGGGCAGGTTCTGCTACAAATGGGCGTAACTGACAAGTTCAAGGGACTGGAAACTCTTTGCAAAACAAAGTTCTTCCTTACTGAGGTTAGCTATCACACTAACCTTTTCACTTGGATAGAATTTCAAACTTGTCAGTTGGTAGCATTTTGAGAAATACTTTGGTTAGATAAATGAAAGATCAGGGAGCCAGAGGAGTAGAGGTGTGAAGATGTGTCCCTATGTCTACCCTGTGTCTACCCTGTGTCTACCCTGGGTCTGTCTACCCTGTGTCTACCCTGTGTCCACCCTGCGTCTGTCTACCCTGTGTCTACCCTGTGTCTGTCTACCCTGTGTCTACCCTGTGTCTACCCTGTGTCTTAGGCGGTTCCAGCACCAGGTCTGAGAAAGAAGCCACCTTAACCTGGCCATGGGGCAGGGAGAGGTGAGGACGCCACTCACTTCTATTCTGCTTTTCTCCGTCCTTGACTTCTTTTTCCTTCCTACAACTTTTTCTTTTTCTCTCTTCCCGCTACTTCATCTCTCTACCTTCCCCTACCTTCTTTACAAGTTTTCTTGTTCTATTTACACATTGTCATTAAAAATCTGTTTAACTATACAAGTCTCACTTTTATGAAATAGAACTATAAAAGCAGAATAAAATATTTATTTCACAGCATGGTAAAAAGATCAAACCCTGTACAAAGTGATTTTACCTGTTGGGTGCCAGCACATGAGTCATCAGAATATACAACATTAACAGAACAAAGAAGAAAATCTGCAAAGCATCTCAACAGATACATAAATAAATGTTAAATTCTAGCACTGTTCAAACCCAGTGCTGTAAATCCAGCACTCTGGGAGGCAGAGACAGGCAGATATCTGAGTTCGAGGCCAGCCTGGTCTACAAAGTGAGTCCAAGACAGCCAGGGCCGTTACACAGAGAAACCCTGTTTCAAAGAAAACAAAAAACAAACAAACAAAAACCCCAAAAAACAAAAAATTTATTTCCACTAAGGTTAAAAAAAAACACCTAATTTTCCTAAAAACTTTGTTTTGTTTTTTGAAATAATTCCATCCAGAAATGAGTTTGTGTTCTATACGTATGAGCTCCACTCCTTTTTTGTCCATCTCAAAAGAGTTTCTTGCTGATCCAGCATCTTGAATCAAATAATCTGACCTCTTTTGATAACATATGGTACCAACTGTGTCATAGTCAGAGATTCAGTGTGTCTCTGTTTTGAGATCTCCTATTCTAGCCGTTGTCTGTCCGTCTATCTGTCTAGCCATCTATATTACAAATTTACACTGTCTTAAGTACTATAACCTTAGAATAAGTTTTGATTTCTAAGAAAATAATTTCCTCCATTTTCTATTTATATTTCTTCCTTATGAGTGTCTTACCTAGTCCTGATTGACATTTTATATGTAAATATAAATTTTAAAGTAAATTTATTTTCCACAGATAATATTTATGTAATTTTAGTTAAAATCTTAATTTATTCATCAATATGGGTAGAATTAATACTCTTGCTATGGTGTCCTACCAGTGAACATGGTGCTACCTTGTAATTAGATCTTCTTTAATGTATTTCCATAAGGGCGTGCATTTTCTATGAATGCTTTCTATAAATATGTGTGTATATATTTTTACATATTCTTCCATTGCTTGTCTAAACGATATTTATTTTGTATTACATGGGCTATCTTTAGGTTGTTGGTATGTGAAATACTTGAAACTGAGCTCATTGCTAAACTCATTTATTCCAATGGTTTAAAAAGCTCAGGTGCTGATTTGACCACACCCTTCAGTAATGACAGTTCCATGACTTCGTCCTCACACACTGCCCTTCAGTCTCAAGTCTACTCCCATGCTTTTCCTTCCACTGACATCCATTTAGTAATTACATAAAGTTTACTGTGTAACAATCGTATCTTTCCAGTAATTGCAGTTTAATTTAATCCTTCCAGTTCTGATTATTATTTGTTTTCTCTATCTTGTTGGCTAGCACGTCTATAGGAAGATGACATAAAAGTGATGATGGAAAAAAGAGACAATGGAGTCTCTCTTAGGGCTGTTCTTGAATTTTAGGCAACAACTTTAACTTTTTATCATCAACTTGATATAAGCTAGAGTAATCTGAAAGGAGGGAGCCTCAGTTAGGAAAATATCTCCTTAAGATTTGCCTGTAGAGCATGTTCTTAGTTCATAGTTCATGGGGGAGGGCCCAGCCCATTGTTGGTAGTTCCACCCCTGGGCTGGTGGCTCTGGGTACAATAGGACAGCAAGCTGAGAGTTCCAAATCCTAACCACTTCACCACTAGGGAGCGTCATGCTATGGAAATCTAGCGCAGTGGAAACTTCCTGGAGCCTTTGGTGGTGACTCTTGTGAGGACTACTAGTGATGGAGGATTAGGAGCCTGAACTGGCCATCTTCTGTAGCCAGGCAAGGCTTTTGGCAGTGGGACAGAGAGACCAACCCAGCCACAAAACCTTTGACCGACAACCTGTCCTGCCTGCAAGCTGTGCTGAGGGCAGTGGTGGTTCAGAGCCATTGGGAGTGGCCAACCAATGTCTGGTCTAACTTGAGGCCCAAGTCATGAGAGGGAGTCCGTGCCTGACACTGCCTGGATGGCCAGGAGCTGGAAGCTGGATGGCCCAGAGGCCTAGGGTAGAACAGAACAAAACCGAGCAAAAAAGAAAGAAAGAAGAGCAAATGAAATGATATTCTGCTATGCTCATATACCAGTGGCCAGCCCAGTCTTCATCAGTGAGGCTTCATCTAGCAGCTTATGGGAGCAGATGTAGTGACCCAGAGCCCAAAACTAGGTAGAGCTCAGGGAACCCCATTGAAGGAGTGTGGGGAGGATTGTAGAAGCCAGAGGGGATGGAGAACACCCTAAGGACATGGACCACAGAATCAACTAAGCAGGGCTCATACGGGCTCACAGAGATGGAGGCAACCGTCATAGAGCCTGTGTGGGTCTGGGCTAGGTCCTCAGCATACATGCTGTGGTTGTTTAGCTTGGGGTTTTTGTGGGATCCCTAAAAGTCGGTGGGGTATCTCTGACTCTTTTGCCTGTTCTTGGGGCTCTTTCCCTCTTACCGGGCTACTTCTACCAACCTTGATATGAGGGTTTGTGCCTAGTTTTACTGTAATTTGATCATGTCATGTCTGGTTGGTATCCCAGGGAGGCCTGCCCTTTTCTGAAGGGAAGTGGAGGAACAGTGCATCTCTTCAAAAAGGAAGATGGTGGTGGGGAGACTGGGAGGAGTAGAGACTGAGTTAGTTGGGAGGTATTGTATGAGAGAAGAATTTTAAAAATTAAAAACATAAAAAGGAAAGTGAGCTGAGCAAGCCATGAGGAATAAGTCAGTAAGCAGCACCCTCCATGTCCTGTACATCAGCTCCTGCCTCCAGGTTCCTGCCCTGTTTGAGTTCCTGTCCTGACTTCCTTCTAAGATGAACAGCAATGTGGAAGTGTCAGCCATATAAACCCTTTCCTCTCCAACTTGCTTTTTTGACCATGGTGTTTTGTCACAGCCATGGAAACCCTGACTAGGACACACTGTCTGTGAGATTTGTTCCAGGGTTTTATAATATGCTCTTATTACATTGATGACACGCTTCCCCAGGAGCTAAACATTATCAGGCATGCAATGCTGTATTACATTGACTGCTTTCTTATGACTATGTCACTTCTTCATTTTGCTAATGGAGTAAATAACACAGTAGATTTTTCAATTCCAGAGCTTTCATTGCAATTCTAGGGTGATCATGACTTGAAGATAGGCTACTTCCTACTGTCTGTTTAGCATTTTCAGACCTATGTTTGTTACTTTGATGAAATCTATTATCCTTATTTTGTTTTTGTCAGAATGCTTCTGTTAAAAACTAGAAGTTTATAGCAGGTTGTAATTTTTATTCATCGACTGCCAGCAAGGTCCCCTGGCCCCATTATTTGCCTTGAAGGAAGACTTTGCTGACTCCATCCTTTAACGGCTCTGTGTCTGTTCTTAAGAAGTTTTTAAAAAGTCAGTTTCGTTAAATTACACCTTTTAAGAGTTCTAAATTTCATTTAAGTTTTCAGATTTATTGGTGACATTTCACAAGGTTTGTTTTTTTAAGAAGAAAAAATACTGAGTTGGACAGATGGTGTTTATGCTAAATAGACTATAAATTTCACCAAGACTATAATTCCAAGTGTGATATCTTACTAAAATGTAATAAGATTACATGTGTGTGTGTTTCTTTTTCTCTATTTTGAAGCTTGTAGAATTACCTCTAAGGAAAGGAAATATTAAGTATTAGCATTTATCAGAATTAATGGCCTTTTTCGTTTCTTTGAAACTATAATGTGCAGAGTCTGATCAAATGGCACATTACTAAACTATGCTTTTCTGGCTCAGGGTTGATACTGTGTTACATCAAGAGACAAATTTAATCACGGTAGTGTTTGCTATTTCCTTCCTCGTGCTTGATTTCTTTTGATTCATTAGCAGTTTTATTTTATTCTTCAGTTTAAAATGCACAAGATCGGTTGTGGTTATAAAGTCATTTTGGGGCAAAGTTCTGGAGAATCCCCCGAGAACAATTTGAGGCCGACTATCTGAGTACATCTGTAATAGAATCAGGCCCCTGACTTTTCATTCTTCTGACTTTGCTGTGCCTCGGGCCACAGTCTCGCTGTATACTTGCACGTCTCGATGGGCCTGTGCCATTCATTTAAGGAGCAATTCAGGAACGAGGCACTCATGTGCTGTGCTTGAACTTTGTGTTCCCCTCTCTCTTTTTTTATATGTCCAACAAACAGAGTTGGACCACATGACTGAGTTTCAAGGCTTCCTCTACATAGTTTTGTCAAATGACTGTGGTCTCTGTTCCTGGGTAACTGTTTGGAACCACCTTTCAGATCAGGGCATACAATGGCATTCAACCACAGTCCACTCATTTGTTTTTTCTTCAATAGACAACATTTGTGATCAGTTTTAGACTCAAAATCAGAACTAAGCAGATCCATGATTCCTGTAGATCACCTTTCACCAGAGTAACCTTGATAACAACACTCCAAGCTCATATCTACATTAAAGTTCTGAGTATTTTACTTTTTGTGGGTTTTCAGGACTAGAATGGCATATACCGAACATTTTAGCGCAGCACAGAGAAGCCTCATTATCTCCAAAGCTGTTTGTGCGCCTATTTTCTCTTCTCGGTTCATTTATTTAAAAATGTATTATTATGCGGCAGACATTGTAGAAAGCACTGGGGTTATCAGAGGAGATAGGTGATTATCCTTGCCTAAGTAATGGTCTGATTCAGAAGGCTGAAAAATAAACCAGGCAAACAATGATTCCATGAGGCAAGTGCTATGAATTACTAAGCAGGGTCTAACGGCGGTGACGTGGACAGGTTTCCAGTCATTGCATAGCACTCCTTGGGAGGAAACAACTATCCCAAAGTACTGTCTATCATGCAGAGGAAAGACATGAGGAAAGACATTTCATGCAAAGAGAACTGAACACGTGAAGCTTGCGAGGCCTGAAATCACGTAATGACTTGATGAGAGGAAAGTGTCTGCTAGCATTCGGTAAATACGTACGGAAGCATTAGTGCTATAGAACTTACCAAAGCATTTTGTCAACAGTTGTCCCCTAAGACTGCAGAGCTAGCATTCACTGAATATCATCTATCACTTGGCAGTGTCTGGCACACGCTATCACACAGAACACATGGCATGATTAGTTCAGATTAAATGATGCCTCCTTATCTTGACGATTACTGTGAGCAGCGTCTAATAAGATTCAGTTTTTCAAAAACTGCTTGCTGCCTGAGGGTTGGTTACATAATACAGTAATTAATGATACTTATGCAGTTTTCTTGTCTAGGAAGAACTATTTATAATAAATATATAGATTCCTGACTCCAGCTGCTCCTCTTGGGACTTCTCAGAGTGAATGAATGTCTGTCAGCTCTTGCCTTAGGGTGAGTGGCTTTACACAACGTCTCCCTCTTCTGCCAGTGTTCCTTTGAGTACCAGATGAGGAAGGAAGTGCAGGTACGTTCTGAACCTGGCTATACCCGAGGACCAGGGCAGCTACTGCAGAGGTAGACACGGCTGCTGCGCAGCCTCAAAGAGTGACAGTTACCCACCGTGCTGTATTCCCCAGACAAGGAGAGCAACCAACACCAGACAGGGAGTAGAATTCCCTCTAAGCATTTAATCTGTTTCATTTGGCTTCTCATATTGTTAAAACGCGGCTCGGAAATGAGAAACTAATAGGATAGTGGTAGCGAGCTGACAACAACGCCTGTTGTGATCTTAATTGACTTTTCCTTCATAGCTATTAATTTGCTCATCATTTGAGGACACGCCTACTTAGGAATAGCTAAGCTACATAATAGTTGGCCAAAGAAACAGAATGTGAGATGGAGAAGTAAGCCTTTTCCAGACTCTGTTTGTGTGTCTCACCTCTCACAGAGCTGCCTGGAAAACACCAGTTGACTTTATTTTCTTTAACCGGACTGAAAAAAGAAGGGAGCTCGAGCTTGCCAAGAAGAGAAGGCAACCCAAACGGACCCATTGTTTGTGGCTTCTATCCGCAGGTGATGGAAACTAGTTGCCCTAGAGAAGCGGTGAGTGGCGGGGGCAATAGGGCTAACGAATTTAGCTCTGTTCAGGGAAACAGGTTCAAGGTGAGGAGCTGGTGTTCCTCAGAGTTCATGTGGACAGAGAAAATGAAAATGGAGTGGGTGAGGGTCAGAGTTCTTAGTTAACAACAACACAGCCTTGAGGAACTTGATACCGGTTGAGGCCTAGACGGGTTCTCATCAGCTAAGGAATTAACATGGTTTCTTCAGGAGCCATGGAAGTGAGGCAGCAGTGAGGGAGCTGCTAGCTCAGTACCAGCTTGGTTTCTCTGTATTCTGCAAGCACAGCGTATAGTGGCTCTAGCACCAGGGGCTTGCCCTCTAATTCAGGTGGGCGTGTCCATGGGGATTGTCTTGGTTACACTAACTGATGTGAGATGATCCAGACTAAGGGTAGGTGGCACCGTTTTATGGCCTTGGGATCCTGGACTGAGTGACAGTGGAGAAAATTAGCTCACGCACACACACACACACACACACACACACACACACACACACACACACACGCACTCTCTGCTCATAACTAGGGCTGTGACTAGTGGCTTCAAGTTCCTGTCACAATGACTTCTTTGCTGTGATGGGCAGTAACTTGGACTTGAGCTAACACAAACCATTTCTCCCTAAAAATTGCTTTTGTCAGGATATTTATCAGAGCTCCAGAAATAGAACCAGGACACATGGATAGAGCATAACGTATGCTCTTTACAGCCTGTGTGTTTTAGGGCCTCCTTGCTGCTCTATTACTTTATGTTGCTTGCTGCACAAATGTATCCACTTTGCTGAGCACATACCTAAGAGTGACACTGCCATATGCGCATGCTCATCTTTAGTAGGTATGCCCAGACAGCTTCAGAAACTAGCTGTATTTTGGTACGTTACCATTCTAATTGTGTCACATTCTCATCCACATCCTTTGTAATTAAACAAAAGATGTCTCCCTGGAACGCAGTGTTATCACACTTTAGTCTCTGTTAACATTGCTCATAGAGAAAATTGTCGAACATCTTTTCATATGCTTCCTGTCTGCTGCTGTGTCTTTTTCCCAAGAAGGCCTTTTTCAAGTCTTTTTCTCATTGAAGAAAAGGAAAGAGGAGGGCTATGGTTGTAACTTAGGGGCAGGACACTGCTTACCGTGAGCAACCAACCCCTGGGTTTGAGCCCAGCCTCTCACTTCAAGTCTCTCTTCTTTATTTATTCTTAGGAGTCTGGTGTGTTCTGAATCTGAGTTCTGGGGCCAGGGTTGACTCTGTCTTCTCCAGTGTGTCTTACTAGAGCTTTATGGGAACCTGGGATCTCATTACCCATTTACGGGTAAGGAGGTTGATCCAGTAAGTTTAATGAGATGTCTAACGTGAGAAAGTAGGTTAGAGCTCCAAATCAGGATGGTATTGTTATTGTAGGACTCAAAGATAAGACCAAAACCACATGGTGGGGGTGGACTTCACACTCTTTTAAACTCTCTCTTCAGCCAAGAATCAGGAATTCTTGTACAACTAATAAAATTCACTTGTAAAGACTATCTATATAAAGACACTATTCTTTTATATGGAGAGCTCTCAAATGCAAGGTCAAAATAGATAAGAATCATGCTTAAGGTCTAACTAAACTTGACCTTACTTCTTTCCCAGCGTAGACCTGTAGCTTTCCGAGAATCCTGCAAACACCATTATGAATCTTGTTTACAATGAAAATCATGTCTTAACTTCCTTGTAACCTACTATCCTAAGTGTCTCATCCAGCATAGCTCCAGGGATGGACCTGACCAGGGTGCTGAGGAAATGAGGAAAAGACAAACACAGGCAGATACACAGACAGAAAGCCCATGGTGTGGGCTCTCAGCTAGGGAAACCGTGGCACCCTGGAAGTTCAGTGCGTTTGTTATTTAGGGCTGAACAGAGAGGCAGGGCTATTGCACACAGCTGGACAAAGATGTGGGGTTCTATATGGATAGATGACTAAGCAGAATTTATGATAGAAGGCTGGATCATGGAGGCAGGTTTAGCGTATCTTGGTTGCAAGGAGCAGTCTCTGGGCCACCAACATCCATGGGGAGAGATATTTTCTGCACACACTCTTCACATTCTCACTTGGACCAAAGGCCCAGGGGATAACACATCACTCCACAGGTCTGAACTCTGCAGTCCTTGACACAATATGTTCTTGAAAATATTAGCTACAGAATAAGCTTATAAAACAAAGCTGAAAGAGGCTATCTAAACATCCAATAGAATGATTAATTCTATTCTGCCCCAAATTTCTAGCCTTCTCCGGAGATTCAAAGAAAATGTGACATCCAAAGTAATTTAGAAGAAAATACAATTAATATTCTCTAAGAACTATGCTAAATGACTTGAAAATTATTTTAGTTATGGTGAAGGTAATATATTGGTCACATGAAGTTTGAATAATAGTTTCATGCATCCTAAAAGTAAGAAAGAAACTCAGTGTTTTAAAAATGTCTTGTCATTGTTTAATTTCCTCTGGCTGTCTGACTTTAAGCCTTTTAAAACTGGACTGTTTTTGGTTTCTAAAGACAAATGAAAAACAGTATAAGAAGTGTTTGAGAGCCAGGTGTCGTTATGCACACCTTTAACCCCAGCCCTTAGGGAGGCAGAGGCAGGCCGATCTCTGTGAGTTTGAGGTTAACCTGATCTACAAAGCCTGGTCTAGGACAGCCAAGGCTACACAGAGAAACCCTGTCAAGCAAATCAGGGGCGGGGGAAGTGTTTGAGAACAAAAGAAGATGACAGTCACCATACTTTTTCAAATCAGTGTCAACAGTAGGTAAGAATTCAGTGTCAGAAACAACAACCACAAAAAATGTAGTAATCAGACCTGAGCAATCGGTTTCTGCCACTCATCAATGAGTGGAGAGGCTTTGGGCTGTGCCATTTTTCTGCACCTTACTAATTTTACTTAAGTGGAATTAGGAAAGTGGAGTTAGTGGAGTTAGACGTAATGTTTCTAAAACCAACAGTAGCCTAAGGAGTTACCCACTTACAGACCACTTAGGTAAACCTTGATCTTTGACTACATGGTAGATAATAATCTTGGAGGCTTGGGGAGATAACTCACTCAGTAAGGCAATTGCCTTTCAAGAATAGGACCTGAGGTTAGCCCCCAGGACCTACAGAAAACTGCTGGCATGTTGGCAGGTGCTTGTAACCCGAGAGATACAGAGATAGAGACAAGTGGGTCTCTAGAGCTTGTTGGCCAGCCTGGCTAGCCTATTTGGTGACTTGACTTCTGTGTCAGTAAGAAACACTGAGTTAAAAGAAATGGCCACAGGAGTTCCCAAGGAATGAGGTCAAAGGTTGTCCTCTGCCCTCTAAACAACACATATGAACACACATTCACATGTATGCATACACACACACACACGAGAGAGAGAGAGAGGAATTTCAAGACCAATCAAAGTGAATAAATGTTAGTTTATTAAACAGAAATGTGAGATAGTGCATTCTTTGATTTGAGCCTGAGAGTTTAGAGACGGTAATTAATACATTAGACACCCTGAAGACATCAGTGTGCACTTCCTAGGAGACAGTCAGGCTTAGATGCTTGCGCAATAGCTATAGACGTAACCTTGTGGGTTTCTAAGTCTCATTGCTTAAAGAATAAAATTTACAACCAAAAAATGAAAGATTAAATAATTTTCTTTGGTAAACAAAATTATCATAAGCTGTTTTTATGCGGCGCACGGTTTGGGTTTAGGGATGAGAGAAGAGTGCTAAAACAAATAAATCTTGGCCACAGATGTTCTGGCCTTAAATAAGCAGCTTGCGAGTTTTAATAATGTTGAGATGTTTTTATGAAGATAAGCACTGTGTACATAGGCCAGATGTGTCCAGTCTGGGGAACCGGGAGCTAGCTGAAACCAAGAATGCATATGAGTGCAGCTCAGTGCAAAATTATAAACTTACTTAAAACATTATATATTTTTTTGGCAACTTAGTAGTGTGGTTCTCAAGTGTGGATTCTGCAGATAACAAC
>NC_067151.1:14069264-14162622 GCF_903995435.1 Acomys russatus | reverse complement strand
TAAGGAGGCACCACCTGAGGGACCATGCATGAGCACGGGGTTGCAGGTTGCTAGTTCAGGTCTGGTAGAAACACAGGACAGAGCTATTTTGACTGTCTCAGTCCCCTGTGCCTACCAACTCCTTCCCAGGGCCCTGTGCACAGCCAAGCCTGGGCCTGCAGCTGCAAGTCAGAGAACCCAGAGGTGGGGTGCAAATTAGTGAACCCAGACATGGGGTGCTCAGCAGTCCTTCACAGGTCAGGTAGGTGGTGCTGGCTGTCAGTGCGGGGGCTCAGCCTGCTCTGCTGGCTACAGCATTGCTGTTGAAAGCTGGATTGCCCTCAAAACTTGGTGGCCAGGCTCCATGGAAGGAGAGCTGAGTCACCATTTAAGAGTCACCAGCATGCACCAGGCTCAAGTCCAGTTCCTAGCATCACACACACACACACACACACCATACACACACATCACATACACACACATACCATACACACACCACACACAATACACACCCCCCCACATACACACACATACCACACACACACACCCCATATACACACACATACCATACACACACACACACACCACACACACACACTACATACACACACACACCATACACACACACACACCACATATATACACATACACAAACACCCCACATGCACACACATACCACATACACACATAACACGCACACACACACACACACACACACACACAGAGTGAGGAAGGAGGGGAAGAGAGGGGGAGCAGAGCGGAAGTTAGGTAGCATGACTCCTGCAGGAGGCAGACAAACCATCAAGCCCAACGTTGTGTGGGAGGAGTACCACTCTGTGATGTTCCGGCTCCTCTGGTCCCCTTTCTACTTTCATATCTTAAAAAAAAAAAAAAAAAAAAGACCCAGTTAGTCTCATTTGGGCTGCTTTAGAAGCTCGGACGAGAGGTCATTTACAGGAGCATGGGCACCTTACAAGTGCCTAGACCACTGAAGAAAATCTCTCTGCCTCCCCTGACAACTATTAACTGCCTACAGATCCACTATAGGATGTGGACAGATCCCGTATTGGGCGGGCAGCGTTCAGAGTGAAACAGCCACGTCATGCCCAGGAGTCATTGTTCTGGAAACACTCCACCCTAGAGCCCTGTTCTGATGTTTTTCCTGTCTTCTTCTCCAGCGTTCCCCGAGTCTTTGAGGAGGCAATAGAGATGCCCCCTTTGTGGCTTAGCATTTATTGTACTTATTCTTGTCACAGCTGCCAATGAGTCTCTGGAGTCACCATCGCCTACTTCAAAAGGAAACTTCTCTGCCTCTGGGGTGACTGTCTTACAGGGAGTTGCCCGAGTGCTAGCTAAACATCTCTCTCGGTCTCATCACATCTCTATGGACAGCATAGGCTACTTCAGCATGTCTCTTGCCTAGCCTGGGTCATCACTGTCACCCACCTTTCCCCTCTCCTCATCCTGGATATGTGACCCCCCTCCCCCCCCGAGAGCATCCGTGGCTCCCCTTCATTATTCAGCCAGAAGGAACGCTGTTTGCCTCCCTGTTCCCATGGGTCCACAACTTGCCAATAAGAAGGTAATCAATTAAGGCTTCCTGGCAGTGGAGGGGGGACCTGGGGGTGGGGAATAGCTTCACCGACCAAGACTATAAGCAGAATTAATATATGCACATAAACGTAAGTCATGGAAGAAGGCAAATCCACAGACACATCATGTCCACTTAGAAAAACAACAGCAGTGGCTTTCCCTCTAAAGCCTGTGACCTCCCCAGCCACAGGCTGTTGACTGGATTTGCAGTACCAGATGCAACTTCCCTCCTGTGGGGCAGGCATCAAATGAACATGACAGTTGGTGACCTCCATAACAGAACTTCCACTAGTACAACAGGAAGCTCACCTTGCCTGACTGGCTGAAGATGCTGCACACAGGGTCCACGGCTGAATGAGACTGTGGTTGAAAATTTTCCCTGAGTAATCTGCTTGACACCTTCTGGCATTATGTGGGCTGGCCAGGTGGAAGCCTGCTTCCAACCCAGTCCCCGCTTGACTTCTCCCTGTCCAGTGACCAACGCTGGCGGTGTCTTCAGCAGAGTAGAGAGCCTTACCATCTAGTTCTGGTGTGCAACCAACATCAGTGACCATTGCTGTAACTTTTGGAGACTCAGAAGTCTCCACTACCAATAATTTGGAATCAGGTGGCCCACTTCTGGCACTGGGGTTTTTATTTAATAATGTAAGAATAGCTTTTCCCATCCACACCAGACACTGGGTTGCTTTCTGAAACATATTTGGTTACAGAAATGAGAAAAGTAAAGAAACGTAGACCCAGTGAGTACAAGGCAGTAGTCCCAATGCCAATGCTGGGGGTGTGATGGGGTAGGCTGGTAAGTGATGGTGGATAGCTGGGAGATTAGTGTATAAAAGATGGGCATTGGGAGGCCAGAAGCCTGAACTACATAACAAGATCCTAAGGGGAGAAAAAAGAAACACTACATTAGAATTTACAACGCATATGTTCCAAATATATATATTCATTTAGTATATTAATATTCTATCTGTACGTATGCCTAATGTTCGTCCTAAAAATTGCTTTCTGCTGCAGCTCATTGCTTTGAATTATCTGTGCAGAGACAGCATCCTGGGAGAAACCAGCATTCTGGGAACTGCAGTTTTGTAACCCGTGTCACTTCTATAGCTTATTGTCACAGTGTCCCTTCCTGGTCTGCTGATTGTATTCAGGAGATGCTTCCTCTAGGACAAAGCCACCTGGGCATGACATTTAGGGTTTCATGAGAGTCGGGCAGTTCTGAAGACTGATGGGAGCTGGTGCCGAGAATGGGTGTGCCATCTGCCACCCAAGTGGAGATGAAAAGACACCAGAGTCTGGTGGTTTCTCTTCCCCAGCCCCATATTCCCTTTATCTTTGCGGCAAGCCCTGCAACAAAGCTGGCCCAGAAGCACCTTTGATTCAGTGGGTGGCGAAGGCTATGACTCAGGCTCTGTAAACACGATGCTTCCTGATCTCTAAGGTGACCCTCCCATGGGATTCACCCAAACAAACACCCGGACCACAGAGTGCCTCAGCTTGCCTCGGGAATTCTGGCTGCCCAGGTGCAGATCTTCCTAGTCACGTGTGCCTTAGGACTGCGGCTCTCAAGCTAGTGTGAATATGGTAGCTTCCTGGGAGTGAGAGACCATCAGTTTGCCTAAGGAGGGGTGGACCTGTGTGGCTCAGAGATGGAGCAGGTCAAAACTGTGTGCTGTCAGGGGTAGACTTGAGACTTTGAATAGCTTCTGTATCCCTTCTGGGCAACACAGCAAGATGCTGTCCTTTAAAAACAAATAATTTCTAGAATTCAATATAAGGGGTTGTTAAGTAAATTATAACATGTGTACATAATGAACTATTATACAGTTATTAAAATGATGAAGCAGCTGAAGTATAATCCCAGTACTCTGGAGACAGAGGCAGGAGGATTGTGAACTCAAGGCTAGTCTGAGCTATACGTCAAGCCTCTGTCTTAAAAGTGTATGTGTGCATGGGGTGATTCTGAAAGGAGGCTATCATTTTGTGCTATGTTTGGAAAAAGGAAAAAAGACACAAAGGACAAAAAAGTAGATACATACGCAACAACGTTAAAATATATTCTGAAATGACAACATGGTAGCATGTTATTTGTGTGTCCTGCAACTGTGAGGAATGCAAGTTTCTTTCTTTCTTTCCTTCCTTCCTTCTTTCTTTCATTCTTTCTTTCCTTCCTTCCTTCCTTCCTCCTTCCTTCTTTCCTCCTTCCCTTCTATTTGAATTTTAAGTACAGAGAATGTTTGTTTTCTTCCCCTCCCTCCTTCTCTTCCTTCCCCTCTTCTTAGCCTTCTTTGAGATGGAGTCTCATGTAGCTCAGGCTGGCCTCAAATTCACTGTTTAGCACAGGATGATCCTGAACGCCTGACCCTCTCTTCCTTTACCTCTTGAGTGCTGAGGTTACAAGCGTGTACCATCGTGGGATGCAGAGTCTCATGATGCTAGGCAAGCACCCACCTAAGGAGCTACACACCTAACCCTGCGTGTTACTTTTTATTGAGACTATGACAATATACATAAAAAGGTTTACTTTTCAGCACTCAGGAGGCAGAGGCAGGTGGATCTCTGTGAGTTTGAGGAGAGCCTGGTCTACAAAGTGAGTCTAAGACAGCCAGGACTTAAAAAGAACCCCTCAAAGAACTGGAAGCAGCAAAGGCAGCTGCCTCCAAGGAAAGACAAGAGGAAGGGGGAAAGGACGATAGGGAAATAAGGAGAGAAAAAGGAAGAACACGAGACAGGAAGGAAGAGGCAGAAAGGCAGATTGAGTGCTTTCAGGCTGCTTTAGAATTCAGGTTAACTTGTGGACCTGAGAGTCAGTTCGCAAGGGGCCAGACTCACTGTTGCCCCGCCCACTGTGTTGGGCCCCGATTTTGAGATCCAGAAGAGTCTAGGGTGTAGCTTGGGCAGAGCACCATCCTGACAAGAGACCCTGTGTGCTCCATCCCCGGGGTCACAGTAAATGCAAATAAATAAACCAAAAACCCACAAAGGGCCACCCAGGATGGATGATGCTGTCTCAACTAGAAGGACAATGACAGAAAGCATGTCTTCAGAGACCCAGGAAGCCATTGCGATCGGCCGCAGGCAGACCCCTCTGCAGCATCAGCCTGTGCGATGGGCCGCAGGCAGACCCCTCTGCAGCATCAGCCTGTGTGATGGGCCGCAGGCAGACCCCTCTGCAGCATCAGCCTGTGTGGAAGCTTCAGTATGCCCCTCAGTAGAGCCACAGCCTAAGGCTTGTCTTTGGGGTCCCTGGTTGGTCTGCACGCTAATTGGTCAGCCTGTGGGAACCGCAGCACCTGGGCCACACCTTGCACAGATAAACTTAGCAAAGCTTATTCTCAAAATAGAAAAGGATTCTGGGTTTGAATAAACCTTTCAGCTTTTTGTCCACATTGGTGGAAAAGTCCATTCTATTCCCTACTTAGTTTCCTCCCCGCAAGCCTCCCTGGAAACAACCGTGTGGCACCACATGTAAATCCACTAATGATGCAGAGCGGCTGTTGCTTATTTATTCCCAACAGGTGAATGAAGACTGCAAATGGGCGATGTGAGGCTGGGGAGCTTGGCTCCCTGATTTAACTAAGATTTGCAATGCTGTTTGATGCAATTTTCTCTGTTTAATTAATTTAATGTTCCAGATTTTTAATTTGCATTTAATTTAACATTTCAGGGTTTTTAATTTGCCAGATACTGTTTATCAAGTATTTATTCCAGAGACTTTTGCCGTATATACAGTGCACACCCTCCTTTAATTAGTGTGTGGTAAATTAATTTCTCTATCCTAGCTCCTTCGTCAGATATTGGGTTAAGGAAGTTGAAGTGTTTCAACATACCACAGAAACCCATTCATTAAACCAAGATGGCACATTTCCCATGCACGTGTTGCTAGCTGCCTTCCTGCTTAACCTAATGAAAAGATCTGGTGAAAACCAGATGTCTTGGCCTGGGGCGTGTGGCTCAGTGGGTAGAGTGCTTGCCTAGCATGCACAAGCCCCCAGATGCAAGCCATAGCACTACATGAACTGGGTGTGCTGCCACGTGTGCACTAGGGAAACAGAAGCAGAAAGATGAGAAGTTCAAAGTCATCCTCAGCCACACAAGGACAAGCTGGCCAGCTTGGGAGCCTGTCTCAAGACAAACAAACAGGCCAGGCGGTGGTGGCTCACGTCTTTAATCCCAGCACTTGGGAGGCAGAGGCAGGTCAATCTCTGTGATTTCAAGTCCGGCCTGGTCTACAGAGCAAGTTCCAAGACAGCCAAGGCTACACAGAGAAACTCTGACTCAAGAAACCAAAAAAATAAAAAATACATAAAAATTTTAAACAAACCAACAAACACAAAACTACAGGCCTCTTTGTTACTTGAATCTGGCTACTCAGTTTGACAATATTAGACCCAGTCTTGCTTAGGTCCCCTGGATCTGGACTTACAGACAGCTGTCAGTCACCTGATGTGGATCCTGGAAGTGCTCAGGACCTCTGCAAGAACAGCCAGTGTTCGTTAGTTTTGGGGGGTTTGGTTTTTTGTTTGTTTGTTTGTTTGTTCAAGACAGGGTTTCTCTGAATAGCCTTGGCTGTCCTGGACTCGCTTTGTAGACCAGGCTAGCCTTGAACTCACAGCAATCCGCCTGCCTCTGCCTCCTGAGTGCTGGGATTAAAGACATGCACCACCATGCCCAGCTCAGCCAGTGGTTTTTTGTTTGTTTTTTTGTTTGTTTGTTTGTTTGTTTGGGTTTTTTTTTGAGACAGAGTTTCTCTGTGTAGTCTTGGCTGTCCTGGATGGACTCCCTTTGTAAACCAGGCTGGCCTTGAACTCACAGCGATCCGCCTGCCTCTGCCTCCCGAGTGCTGGGATTAAAGACGTGTGCCACCACGCCCGGCTCAGCCAGTGTTCTTTTTTTTCTTTTTTTTTTTTTTTTTTAAGGATGTATTTATTTATTATGTATACAGTGCTCTGCCCGCACGTACACCTGCAGGCCAGAAGAGGGCAACAGATCTCTCATTATAGAAGGCTGTGAGCCACCATGTGGCTGCTGGGAACTGAACCCTGGACCTCTGGAAGAGCAGCCCGTGCTCTCAACCTCTGAGCCATCTCTCCAGCCCTCAGCCAGTGTTCTTAACCACCAATCCACCGTAACTCAGCATAGCTCCACAAACATCCTTTTTCTGCTCACTTATCCCTACCATGTGACCCACTTAAACTGGTTGGTATGCATTTGTGATGGTTCCTCATCATTGTCACCGTGATTAGATTTGCAATCGCCTAGGAGACGCATCTCTGAGTGTGTCTCTCCGGACACTCTTCATTGAGTAGGTGGTGCCATGCAAAGGATGGAGTCCTGAACTGAATGAAAGGAGACCCCAGCAATGGCCTTCACCTCTCTCTGCCTCCTCGCTGCGAGTGTCACGTAACCTGCTGCCCTGGGCTCCTGCGCCACGCCTTTCCCATCACTGGGGACTGAAGCCTCCACTGTGAGCAAAAACAAATTCCTCTTTCCTTAGGGTGCTTCTGTCAGATAGTTTCCTTCTTTCTTTCTTTCTTTCTTTCTTTCTTTTTTTTTTTTTTTTTTTTTTTTGTTTGTTTGTTTGTTTTTTGTTTCTGGAGACAGGGTTTCTCTGTGTAGCCTTGGTTGTCTTGGACTCACTTTGTAGACCAGGCTGGCCTTGAACTCACAGCAATCCACCTGCCTCTGCCTCCCAAGTACTAGGATTAAAGGCGTGCGCCACCACCGCCCAGCGTCAGACAATTTCTTTTTTGTTGTTGTGTTGCTTTGTTTTTTGTTTTTGATTTTTCAAGGCAGGGTTTCTCTGTGTAGCCCTAGCTGTCCTGTAACTTGCGCTGTAGACCAGGCTGGCCTCGAACTCACAAAGATTCACCTGTCTCTGCCTCCTGAGTGCTGGTATTAAAGCTGTGCACCACCACCACCACTGCCCGCTTGATATTTTCTTCTTTACCTGTCTATCTATCTGTCTGTCTGTCTGTCTGTCTGTCTGTCTGTCTGTCTGTCTATCTTTGTATCTATGTATCATCTATTTGTTTAGTTGTGTGTGTGTGTGTGTGTCTGTGTGTATGTGTGGGTGTCGCAGGAATTCACCCAGTCTTGCCACCAACTGTCCTTACTGAGCCAGCTAGGGCCTCTGCATCCTCCACAGTCAGAATTCCTTTTTTTCACAACTAGGAATTCCATTTCATATTCTTTGGTTTTTGTGTTTGTTTGTTTGTTTTGTTTTGTTTTTTGCTTTTTTATGCTGTCCCCATCAATAAATAAAGCACTTACTGTGTGAGGCACGGAGAAGAGAGTGGGAACTGCCAACGAGATGGAGACCACCCTTGCCCCCACAGAACCTGCACTAGTCTCTGCTCCTGTGATCAGCCACCAGGAGTAAGGCAACGTATAGAGGCGTCCATTCTGGCTTCTACTTTGAAGGTCTGAGGCCACCATGCTGGGGACAGCATGGCAGTAGGCACAGTAGCAGGACCAGGAAGCTAAGCTGTGCGCTTACTTCTTGAATGGCTAGCAGGAAGCAGAGAGAGCAAACTGAGAACAGGACAAAGCCTTGAGCTCTCAAGGCCCCACCTCCAGTGACATACCTCCCCCAGCTAGAATAAGACCCTAAACCTCTCTAAACAAAGCCACCAATTGCAGTAAGGGTTCAAATGCCAGAGACTATGGGGACATTTCTCATTCAAACCACTACAGAGGATCAAAAAAGAAATCTTGGAAGTTTTCTTTTATTTATTTATTTATTATTTTATTTTATTTTATTTTTTTCCTGAGGCAAGGTCTTCAGGAACTTCTTTGTTGGGGGGTGTTTTTTTGTTTGTTTGGTTGGTTGGTTGGTTTTGGTTTTTTTGTTTTTGGTTTCTGGAGACAGGGTTTCTCTGTGTAGCCTTGGCTGTCCTGGACTCACTTTGTAGACCAGGCCAGGCTGGCCTCGAACTCACAATAATCTGCCTGCCTCTGCCTCCCGATTGCTGGGATTAAAGGCATGTGCCACCACACCCAGTACCCAGGAACTTCTTGAGTTTGTGGTCCTCCTGCTGCTGCCTCCCAACTGCTGCCATCACAGGTCTTTAAATGGCCACATAATATTCCATTACATCAACTGGCTTTCCCTCCAAATGTCTCTTATTTGAAATAACACTGTCATAAACATAAACCTTTTGGTCTTCAGAATCATGTCCTTAAAGAAGAGGGATTTAAAATTACACATACTAGCCAGGCATGATGGTACATGCCTTTGATCCCAGCACTCAGGAGGCAAAGACAGTCAAATCTCTGTGAATTCAAGGTCAGCTTGATCTATGTGGTGAGTTCCAGGTGAACCAGAGCTAGCTAGTGATACCCTGCATCAAAAACCAAAATAAAATTCCACAGACAGACAGACACACACACACACACACACACACACTCATTTGAAGTGCTTGATGGCTGATGAGTGAGGCTCACTCCCGCAGGGAATTCCCGCCCTTTCCATGCACACTATCCACATACACTTCCCTCCTACTCTTTTTTTTAATGTATATGAGCCTTTTGTCTGCGTGAGTATATGTGCACTACATCAAGCCTTCTGACCACCAAGGTCAGGAAGAGGGGATTGAAATCCCTGGAACCAGAGTTAAATTACAGACAGTTGTGAACCACCATGTGGGTGCTGGGAACCCAGTCTTCTGAAAGAGCAGCAAGCACTCGTAACTGCCGGGCCATCTCTACAGGCACAATTGTTACTCTGACAGAACTTTACACTAGAGTTCATTAGAACTTCTCTCTGTGTGTGCTACACCCCTGTTGCTACACCCGGGTGCTATACCCCTGACGCCCTCAGGGCCCCTGCTGGAATACCTTTTTTTTTTTTTTTTTCCTAAGATTTATTTATTTTTTTAGGTATACAGTATTCTGCCTACACACCAGAAGAGGCACTAGATCTCATTATAGATGGTTGTGAGTCACCATGTGCTTACTTGGGATTGAACTCATAACTTTTGGGAGAGCAGTCAGTGCTCTTAACCTCTGACCCGTCTCTACAGCCCTGGAATGATCTATTATCATTATTACTATCATTATTATGATGATGATGATGATCATCATCATCATCATCATCATTGTCATTATCCTTCTCCTCCTCTTCCTCTTCCTTCTTCGTGTGTGTGTGTGTGTGTGTGTGTGTGTGTGTGTGTGTGTTGAGAGAGGGTTTCTTTGTATAGTCCTGGCTGTCCTAACACTCTCTATGTAAACCAGGCTGCCCTTGAACTCACAGAGATCTGCCTGCTTCTGCCTCCAGAGTGCTAGAATTAAAGGTGTATGCCACCACCACCTGGCTGCTGGAACTTCTTTAAGCCCATCTTTCACACTGAAACTGACACCCTCTAACAACGACGGCGAGTGTCAGATCAGGGCTGGGATGTTTCTAAGTCCTGATTTCTCCCAGGTAACGACCACACCACCAGCAGCAGCAGCAGCTGTGTTTTTATAACCCGGGAGCTGACGTTAGCTTATAAACAATACACACACACTGAGGACAGCTTTTTTTTTTATCTTATTATCTACTCTGTTGAAATCTCTAACATTTTTTTTTTGAGTACAAGCCTAGCAGATGGCTTCTTGTTCTGAAATTTCCATTGCCCTTGTTCTGCCAAACATGGCAATAGGGACTGGAAATAATATTGCTAGCTTTCTGACACTATAACAAAGCACCTGAAATGATCAAATTAGAAAGATAAAAGGTTTGTTTGGTTTGTGATTTTGGAGGTTCCAACCTGATTGAGTGGCCCCATGACTTTGCGACATAGACAAGACCTTGAGCTCCAATGGGAATACATGATGAAGAAACTCCTTAGAACAGAGCTTCTCAACCTGTGGGTCATGACCTCTCTAGGGGTCTAACGACCTATTCGGAGGAGTCACCCACGGCCAGCAGAAAACACAGATATTTACATTATGATCCATAACAGTAACAAAAGTATAGTCATGAAGCAGCAGCAAAATAATTGTATGGTTGGGGGTCACCACAACACGAGGAACTGTATTAAAGGGCCGCAGCATCAGGAAGGTTGAGAGCCACTGCCTTATAGCATCAGTGAGGAGCTAAGGAAAAAGACAAGGCGCCCACAAGGGGACATTCTCCATAGTATAAAAACCTTATCCTGTAAGGGTTCCACAACCTGCCAGCAACACTCCACTTCCAGGGAATGGACCCTTGGGGCAGTCACCTAAACCAGCACCTGACCTGTGCAAGTGGCTGGTGAGGGCTCAAATTTCAGCACAAGTGTCTCCCACCTGTGAGCTCTTTGCATCTTTTCATTGGCACTTGGTGTGTGGGAGATTGAAGCTAGAGCCTCTACAGCCTAGGAAAAACCTCACCCACATAGTTACACCCCACACCCCAACCCTCATCCCCACATGCTAGGAAAAACCTCACCCCCACAGCTACACCCCACACCCCAACCCTCACCCCCACATGCTAGGAAAAACCTCACCCACACAGCTACACCCCACGCCCCAACCCTCATCCCTCACATGCTAGGCAAAACCTCACTCACACAGCTACACCCCACCCCCCAACCTTCACCCCCCACATGCTAGGCAAAACCTCATCCACACAGATACACCCCAGGCTTTTTAAAAAATGTTTACTCTTAGACAACGTCTCACTGACTTGCCCAGCGTAGCCTTGAACTCACCCTGCAGCTGAAGCAGACCTTGGATTTGTGGTTTTCAGCAGCAGTTGAGATGACAGCTAGCTGTGTGAGCTTTGACAGCGGTTTGAGAATCCCCTAGCGTCTAGACAGCTTGTTTCTCTGTCAGGGCACCAACAGCTAAGCGGTGAGCATTTGTGCCACCTTGAAAACACTTGGGACAGTCTCCCACAGCCAGTTCACTGCATGGGCTGGACTTACAGTGGGCCTGCATCAGGCAGGGTCCTCAGAGGAACAAAACCAATAGAATGGATACCTATTTTAAAAAAAGAATGCTTACTGGGCTAGAGAGAGGCCCATTGGCTAAAAGTGGCATGCTGTTTTTCCAGAGAACCTGAGTTCAGTTCCCAGCAGCCATGTCAGGCAGCCCACAGTTACCTTTAACCCCTGCTTCAGGGGTAGCCAAGGCATCTGGCCTCTGTGAGCACCTGTGCTCTCATGTGCACACACGCACATACAGGCTCATGCTCGCATATATAATTATAAATAATAAAAATAAACATTTAAAGATTAAAAGTATTAATATGTACTACATTGAAGATGTTAACAAAAAAAAAAAAATGTAGACGTTTGAGAGGGGGTAGGCTTGTTAGATTGGCTCACGCTGTTCAGGATAACAATAGAGTCTGGGTGCAAGGGGGCCTGGCCGCCTGATAGTCACTCTGTGCCTCCAGGTACTATGGCAGTCCCAGTGTGCACATGGAGGTCTGCAGGATGCCCTGCAAGCCACAGGCATCCAGTCCTGCCTCAAGTCTGAAGAAACTGTGTTTTGGTGGAGCCAGCAACAGAACAGATGCTGTCACCAGCAGCAGGTGAAGACAGGCGGGGAAGGAAGCCTGTTTTTCCCTCTTTGTGTCTGAGCTACAGCCAGAAGATGCTGCTGCCAATTCGCATGCAAGGTCTTCCCCTTTCAGTATTAATCCTTTTATTTAAAAAATAACAAATAAATAATAATAAATAAAACAAAACGTCACAGAGGCATCTTTTAGTTGATCCCAGATCCAATCAAGTAGACAACCAAGAGTGATGACGCTCACTTGAGTGAACTAGGGAGGGGCCACACCGAAGAAACAGCCAACCTGAGTGCCAATCCTGGAAATGGTGGCTCCAAATAGACTCCCAGCCCCATGCTCTGCCTGCGTACATGGTAAGGAGCCTCTGTTGCACACAGCACCCCCACCCCGCCCCACTGCAATGTTGTCATCTTCCTCATCTGGGGACCACAGATCTCAGCCACACAGTTACAGCTGTCAACGCATTGGGCCAAACGGTGCACGGAGGGGCCAGACAGCATGGCCCACATGGGCAGCTAAGAGCAGTATGTCGTTGTCTCCCAACACACCCAGTGCTAAGGATCAAAGCCAGGGCCTCATCATAAATACTTTACCACTAAATCCCAGGCTAGTGTTTGTTTGTTTGTTTGTTTGTTTGTTTGTTTGTTTTAGACAAGATACTCAAGCCTCAGGCTGTCTCAACCTCAGGAGCTGCTGGGATGACAGGCCACCCCGGGCCCAGCCCATTTGTCATTTGGTTGGTTTGTTTGTTTGTTTGTATTTTAGTTTTGGCTTTAGTTTTTTGTTTCCCGAGACAATGTTTCTCTGTGTAGCCTTGGCTGTCCTGGACTCCCTTTCTAGACCAGGCTAGCCTCAAACTCAGAGATCAGCCTGTCTCTGCCTCCCAAGTGCTGGGATTAAAGACATGTGTCACCACCGCCCAGCTCAGTTTGTCATTTTCTTTTTCTTTTTTTTTTTTTTTTAAAGATTTATTTATTTATTATGTATAGTGTTCTGCCTGCATGTATGCCTGCTACGCCAAAAGAGGGCATCAGATCTCATTATAGATGGTTGTGAGCCACCATGTGGTTGCTGGGAATTGAACTCAGGACCTCTAGAACAGCAGTCGGTGCTCTTAACCGCTGAGCCATCTCTCCAGCCCCAGTTTGTCATTTTCTAAGGATGATATCAGTGAAGGAAGAGCGATGAATGAGGTATCTGAGGCTTCTGAGTGTCAGAGGGGCCAGGCTAGCACAGTGTAGAGTACAGCTGTGTGACACCCACCCCCGCCCCCAAACATGGCTCAGTTGGTAGAGTGCTCACTTAGCATGAATGAACGCCTGCGCTCAACCCCAGCACTGCATACGAATTTATAATCCCGGTACTCAGGAGGATCAGAAGCTCAAAGTCATCCTCTGCCACATAGTAAGTTCAAGGCTAGCCTGGTTTATATGAATCCCTTTGTCATGAGAAAGATTGCTGCTGCTGGACATGGTGGCTCGCACCTTTAATTCCAGCACTGGGGAGGCAGAGACAGGTGGATCTCTATGAGTTCAGGGCTAGCCTGGTCTACAAAGTGAATCCAGGGCAGTCAAGGCTACACAGAGAAACCCTGTCTCCAAAAACCAAAAAAAGACAAAAGAAAAAGAAAGAATGCTGCTTTGGAAGAATATGGTTCGAATCCCAGCTCTGTCACTTTATAAAGTGGTCAGGAAGACGCATGTAGCCATCTCCAGGGGCCTAACCAGAGCAAGACAAGGCTCACAGTGGACAGTGGCAAGTAGCATTCTCAGAATTGTGTCTAAAGTTGTTGACATCCAGGTGTCCACACGGGTTTGCTGAGGTCTGAGAGTAAAACCAGCCTCAAGCGGTGGGCTTTCTGCTGGGGGCAAGGAAAGCCTCTTCAAGCTTTATTAAAACCAAGATGAGTATGGCAGTGTCGCTCAGCCGTAACGCACTGGCTCAGCACAACCTGGAACTGACGAAAAACAAAACTGGTGGCACCCACCTTTAATCGAGCACTTAGGAGACAGAGGCAGGTGGATATCTGTGAGTTTGAGGCCAGCCAGAACTACTATGTAGTAATATCCTGCCAAGAAAGAACGTGCGGTGAGGGGGATGAAAAAGCAGTCAAGCTCTCGGCTACCTGTGGCTGGCATAGGGCACTAGCCAAGCAACCTTGTGATTAATATCAGTTCAACAAAAGCCTTCCAAGAACAATAGCACCCAGAGCTGTTCACGACTGGAGTGGGGGTGTAACTCAATGGAGAACACTTGCCTGGCCCGTGCAAGGCCTCTAGTTCAGTCCCAGCACTGCAGAAATCGCCCTTAGGAGGAAGTTCTTCACTACAAACACAGAAGTGGATTCTGTTAGGCATTCCCAACACCCAGATGCTCCATTGATCTCCACCCCTTCTGTTGTCTATCAGGGAAACTGTCAGCGCCATGCTGAATCTCTGACTGCCTGAACACCTACTGTGTGCCAGGCATGCACTCTGACTGCCCAAATACCTACTGTGTGCCAGGCATGCACTCTGACTGCCAAAACACCTACTGTGTGCCAGGCATGCACTGTGACTGCCAAAACACCTACTGTGTGCCAGGCATGCACTCTGACTGCCAAAACACCTACTGTGTGCCAGGCATGCATTCTGACTGCCCAAACACCTACTGTGTGCCAGGCATGCACTTCTGACTGCCCAAACACCTACTGTGTGCCAGGCATGCACTCTGACTGCCCAAACACCTACTGCGTGCCAGGCATACACTCTGACTGCCCAAATGGCCTACTGTGTGCCAGGCACAAACTTGGCTAGCCCAGTGAAGAGTTCAACAGTGTAAATGACACAGTCCTACCACATCTTAAAATATAGTGGTGATTATAAAGCAAATGCTTGAAACACAACCTTATTATCACCTTGCACAACCCCCCAAGGCCAAGGCTAGGCCTCCCTGCTCCGTCCAGCTACAGCAGGTGCCCATTAAAAGAATCCTTAGTATGGGACTAAGCACCACTCACAGTGGGATTTCACCTGTCAAATTGCCTAAGGGAGTGCACCAACTTTCCCTTCAGAAATGTCCTAAAACTCCACAGAATGGAAGAAGACAGAAATGCATGCATACAGCTGGGAATGTTGGTACACACCTGCCATCTCACCCCCTGGGAGGTGGGGGTAGTGGATCAGGAGGTACAGGGCAGCTTTGACTACCTGTCTGAAGGCCAGCCTGAGCCACAGTGACGTACAGAGGAAAAGGCTGGGGGTGCATCTCTCCATTGGTGGAGCGTTTGTGAGGCAGACACACAGTGCTGTGCTCAGAACCCAGCCGGATGTAGACAAGGTGCGGTGATGCATGCTTGCAGCGCCAGGGAGACACAGGAGAACAGCCATCCCAGCCCCCCCCCCCTCGAACTGCATGGAGAGTATAAGAACAGCCTGTGATACTCAAGGCTCTATATTAAAAAGAAAAGAAAGAGCCGGGCGTGGTGGCGCAAGTCTTTAAGCCCAGCACTCGGGAGTCTGAGGCAGGCGGATTGCTGTGAGTTCAAGGCCAGCCTGGTCTACAAAAGTGAGTCCAGGACAGCCAGGACTGTTACATAGAGAAACCTGTCTCGAAAAACCAAAAAAAAAAAAAAAAAGAAAGAAAGAAAGAAAGAAATGAAAGAAAGGTGATGCACGCCTGTAGTCCCAGCACTCAGGAAGGCAGAGGCAGCAGATTGCTGTGAGTTCCAGGCCAGCCTGGTCTACAAAATAACAGTACACAGACAAACCCTGTCTCAAAAAAAACAAAACAAAAAACAAAAAACAAAAAAAAGAAAGAAAGAAAAGAAGGAGGAGGAGGAAAGAGGGAAACCTGACACACACATACATGCACACATGCACACACAAGCCAGAAGAAAAAGACGAACCCCCACAAGGTATGCCCTGACCTCCACACAGGCACTACACACACACACACACACACACACACACACACACACAAAAAAAAAAATTTAATCAACTAATTAATTTTTTTAAAGAGCTATCAAAACCAACTTCCACAAGTTGCCTTCTGAGACCTACAGGTGTTATGGCACCTGACTTACATTCACACACACACACACACACACCACAAAATCATTCATGCATGCATAGGCACAAGTTAAAAAAAAATGCAATAAAAGAGCCGGGCGTGGTGGCACACACTTGTAATCCCAGCACTCGGGAGGCAGAGGCAGGCAGATCGCTGTGAGTTCAAGGCCAGCCTGGTCTACAAGGTGAGTCCAGGATGGGCAAGGCTACACAGAGAAACCCTGTCTCGAAAAAAAAAAAAGCAATAAAAAGTTTCAGGAGTGACTCCTTGGACACACAGGCAGGCCATAGGTAGAACAAGCACCCTGTTCTTACGAGCATCCTAGACTCTCATGTCATCAAGCCAAGGCTCAGCGACTCTCCAGAGTCCCAGCATAACTGTAGTGGCTGCAGCAGACCAAGAAGGCAGTTTACCATCACACAGCTGGGCAGCCACTGGGACTGAGGCTTAGAATTTTATCTCCAAGCCAAGATGCTAAACACATGAATGAATGTAGATGCCTTGCTATGCCCAGAGTTCCTTCTCTGTCTGCGAGTCTTCAGGGAACACCATATGCCAGGAGCTCCTGGCAGCAGGAAACTAAAATACTAACGGAATAAATTACTTTACATTAGACACGTGCTGTTGACCTGCCCGAGGTATCTAGAATATTAACACAGCCCAGTCCCTGAACTAGAGTCTTCGCAGCTTGTTTCCAGCTGCTCGGGATCAACAGCTTCACCGCCCCAGGAGAAAAACAGTTCAAGGGGCTTGCTATATGACACTTGGGTGAGAGACGCTAACTGGGGACAGTGCCAGGACCCAAGAATCCTGAGACTGCAAAGCCTGTCCCAGCATGACCCAGACAGCAGAAGAATGTGAGGAAGGCAGAGGAGGGTCGCCCTGGGGGAGAGGAAAAGCCCACTTCCTCTCCTCAAGGGCTGCCTCCAGCTAAGAAGGGCTGCCAAGACCAGTCAAACTGTCACGCACATTAATGGTGACAACAAGCCAGATCTGTGACTAAAATGTGACCTGTAAGAAAGTGCCTCCTCACTCAAAGGAGCTGGGCCTTATCGCCTGAATAAAATGTCATCCTTGCCAGGTATGGCACCTGTGATCCCAGGACCTGGGGAGAAAAGATGGTGAGTTCAAAGCCATCCAGGAGTACATAGAGGAAGATGATGTCAAGAAAGGAAGGAAGGAAAGAAAGAAAGAAAGAAAGAAAGAAAGAAAGAAAGAAAGAAAGAAAGAAAGAAAACATTTCAACATTTTGTTTTTGTTTTTGTTTTTAAAGTAACACAGCTTGGTATGGGGGCTCACATCTGTAATCCTAACAGACTAGTGGCGGAGGCAGGAAGATCACCTTAGTTCAAGGCCATCCACTGTTGTATAGGGAGCACAAGAACAGCCTGGGCTACTTAGTAAGATTTTTGTCTCCAAAAGCAAGATGGGTTTGAAAGGCATCAACTGTCAGCCCGGAAGACTTGAGTTTGGTCCTCAGGACTCATGCGGTGAAAGAAGAGGACTGACTGCTACAAACTGTCCTCTGGCCTTAACAAGTACACCGCCACACACACACACACACACACACACACACACACACGGGCGGGGGGGGGGGGGGGGGGGGGAGGAGCAACTGCCAAACCCAAAATAATACCATCAGCCACTTCCTTGCCTCAGCCACTTCTTTGCCCATAGCACACACTGCATTTATAGACTTACCGTTTCTCGTGTATTAATTTTTGCATGAAAAATAATGTATTGCTGGGTGGTGATGGTGCACGCCTTTAATCCCAGCACTCGAGAGGCAGAGGCAGACTGATCACTGTGAGTTCGAGGCCAGCCTGGTCTACAAAGCAAGTTCAGGATAGTCAAGGCTACACAGAGAAACCCTGTCTCAAAAAACCAAAAAAAAAAAAAAAAAAAAAAAAAGAAGAAGAAGAAGAAAAGAAAATAAAACTAATGTATCAAACATACTGTTCTCCTTGCCTTTTTTTTTTTTTTCCACTTGACAAATGTATCATAATGCCTCTATAGAAGTATAAAAAAAAAAAAAAAAAAAAAAAAAAAAAAGAGTCTTTCACTTTGCAGCTCTGGCTACCTTGGAACTCATTGTGCAAACCAGGCTGGCCTAGAACTTAGAGATCTGTCTGCTCTGCCTCCATGAGTCCTAGGATTAAAGGTGTGGGTGACCATGGCGGGCCTCTGTGCTTCTTTACCGCAGCGTAGTAAGCCATCTTAGAAGGCATCATGTTGACGTGAAACTGCCAGCCTTCCCTGAGTTTCCACACTGAACTTATTCTCTGGTTTTCTAGTCTCTACTTTTTGGAGGTTTTTTTTTTTTCCCTTAATTTTTTGTGTAGACTTTATGTCCATTTGTGGGGTGAGGGGGGCATATTTTGTTTTTTATCTCTGTTTTGTTTTGTTGATACCTGAGAGATAAGGAAGCAGGAATCATCAAGTTCTGTGAAATTGTGTGCGGAAGTGTCTGCTTAGTCTCTGAAACATATTCCATCTCAGAGGTAGAACATCGGTATGCACCAGGGCCACCCAGAAAGCATCTGAGAAAATGAACAAAGAGAAACTAGAGAGGTGGCTCAGAGCTTAAGAGCACAGCTCTCAGCCGGGCGTGGTGGCCCATGCCTTTAATCCCAGCACTCGGGAGGCAGAGGCAGGCAGATTGCTGTGAGTTCGAGGCCAGCCTGGTCTACAAAGCGAGTCCAGGACAGCCAAGGCTACACAGAGAAGCCATGTCTCGGGAAAAAAAAAAAAAAAGAGCACAGCTCTCACAGAGAACCTGTGCTCACGCTCCCTTAGGCAGCTCCAGGTCAGGAAAGCCAATTCTCCACAGGCACTGCCTCTCTCTCTCTCTCTTTCTGTGTGTGTGTGTGTGTGTATGTGTGTGTGTGTGTCTGTCTGTCTGTCTGTCTCTGTCTCTCTGTCTCTCTCTCTCACACACACACACACACACACACACACACACACACTCACATAACCATACACACAAACACATACACAGAATCATAAAATCTACACCAAAAAATTAGGTGGGAAATGAACCTCAAAAAAGTAGGGACTAGGGCCAGGCATGGTGGTGCACGCCTTTAATCCCAGAAACCTTGTCTTGAAAATACAAAACAAACAAACAAAAGCAGAGACTAGAAAAACAGTGTGTAAGAAGTTCAATATGGAAGCGCACGCTAGCAGTCTGAGCACATGGCGAGCAGTGATATTGTGAGGCCTAGGGGCTGGAAAGATGGCTCAGAGCTTAAAGAACACTGGAGCCTTTAATCCTAGCACTCAGGAGGCAGAGGCAGGTGGATTGCGGTGAGTTCGAGGCCAGCCTGGTCTACAAAGTGAGTCCAGGACAGCCAAGGCTACACAGAGAAACCCTGTCTCAAAAACCCAAAAGAATACTGGTTACCCTTCCAGCAGACCTGAGTTTGAGCCCTAGCACCCACAAGACGACTCACAACTGTCTGTAACTCCAGTTCCATAGGGACCTGATGTCCCCTTCTGGCCTCTGCAGGCACTACATGTTCATGCTGCACAGACATAATACACAAAACACCTATACACGTAAAGTAAAAGTAAAGATTTTGGGGCTTGGAGACATGGCTCAAATGTTAAGAGCACTGGCTGCCCTTCTAAAGGTCCTGAGTTCAATTCCCAACAACCATGTGGTGGCTCACAACCATCTATAATGAGATCTGGTGCCCTCTTCTGGTGTGCAGGTGTACATGCAGGCAGAATACTGTATACATAATAAATAAATAAATCCTTTTTAAAAAGTAAAATTAAACGAAAATAAAGATTTTTGTTTTAAAGTTAAAGGACAGCTTGGCCTACATGAAACACTGTCTGTCTCAAGAAGAAATCAATAGCATACACAGACATGTGCACAAACGCATTCTCTCTCTCTCTCTCTGTGTGTGTGTGTGTGTGTGTGTGTGTGTGTGTGTGTCTCCCTCTCCCTCTCTGTCTCTGTCTCTGTCTGTCTCTGTCTCTGTCTCTCCCTCTCCCTCTCCCTCTGTCTCTCCTCTTGAAAGGACCCGTGTACTGCAGGGTACTCCCCTCTGTACCCCAGATTAGGCACAGACCACACCCAAACCCCAATTTCTAAGCACAAACGAAATGTAGAGAGAGATCCTTTATTAAGGGAGGCAAAGAGACAAGATGGCTGAACCTGAATCCAGCAGAAGCCGCAGCAAATTGCTTTGCAAGTGTTAGTTTTAAGAGAGAAAAGGCAAGCCAGGTGTGGTGCCTCAACCCTTTAATTCTAGCACTCGGGAGGCAGAGGCAGGTGGATCGCTGTGAGTTCAAGGCCAGCCTGGTCTACAAAGTGAGTCCAGGACAGCCGACGTTACACAGAGAAACCCTGTCTTAAAAAACTAAAAAAACAAACAAGCAAAAAACCCAAGGCTACACAGAGAAACCCTGTCTTGAAAAACGAAACAAAACATTGTGTTAGAAATACATGTTGGGCATATATGCTAGGGTATACCAAGGGCAGAACACTGGCTTTAATGATGTCCTAGGTTTTATCTCTAGCATTGCAAAAAACAAATAAGAGAAGAGAACAGTGGCTGTGGGCGTTGGTGGGGGCGGGGAGAAGGGAGAGAGGGAAGGAGGAAGGGAGGGAGGGAGGGAGAGGGGAAAGATGGAGGGGGAAAGAAAGCAAGACATTTGAAGTGGGGCCAGGCACAGTGGCTTTTTACCTGTAATCCTATCACTGGGGAAACTGAGGCAAGATCATTTCTTAGAAGGGAGGAAATAAAAGAAGGAAGGAAAAGGGGGAGGGAGGGAAAGGAAGGAGGGAGGGAGGGACAAAAAAGAGAAGAGAGGAGGGGAGGGAAGGGGAAGAGAGGAGGTAAGGAGAGGAGAGGGGAGAAGAGGGGAGAAGAGGAGAGGAGGTAAGGGGAGAAGGGGAGAGGAGGGGAAAGGAGGGGAGGGGAGGAGAGGAGAGGAGGAGGGAGGGGAGAAGAGAGGAGAGGAGAGAAAGGGAGAGGAGAGGAGAGGAGGGGGAGGGGAGGAGAGGAGGAGGGAGGGGAGAGGAGAGGAGGGGAGGGGAGAGGAGAGGAGAGGCGGAGGGAGGGGAGGGGAGGAGAGGAGGAGGGAGGGGAGATGAGAGGAGAGGAGGGGAGGAGAGGAGGAGGGAGGGGAGATGAGAGGAGAGGAGGGGAGGAGAGGAGAAGAGGGGAGGAGAGGAGAGGAGGGAAGGAGAGGAGAGGAGAATGGAGGGGAGGGGAAGAGAGGAGGAAAGGAGAGGAGAGGAGAGGGGAGGGGAGAAGAGGAGAGGAGAGGAGGGGAGGAGAGGAGGAGGGAGGGGAGGGGAAGGGAGGAGAAGAGGAGGGGAGGGGAGAGGAGGAGAGGGGAGAGGAGAGAAGGGGAGGGGAGAGGAGGGGAGGGGAGAGGAGAGAAGGGGAGGGGAGAGGAGGGGAGAGGAGGGAATGGGAGGGGAGGGAAGGGGAGGGGAGAAGAGGGGAGAGCAGTACAAATGTAAACAGCCTTTCTGGCCTCCCCCTCCCACAGCATTACATGGAGCACTTCTGAGCTGAGAGTTAACACAGTCAATAATGGATCTTTAATGAAACAATCTAGTAAATAACTATTTAAGGAGTCGATTGTGCTGCCTTTCTTCTCTGCTACTTGACTGTCCATCACTGTGTCAGCACTGTCATCCAAAGCACAGACAGTAAACACAGAGGGCACATGGGAAGTGGAGCCCAGCACACAGCATGCCCTTCATGGGCATAGTAAAATCAATAGCTACGAAGCGGCACAGCTCTATTCTGTGGGCGTGGACAGTGGATCCAGACCTCGTACTTGCTACACAAGCACTCGATCCCTGAACCCCGGCCCCAGCCCTTAATGTGCATTTCAGAACACCTTATGCTGAAAAAGAGTGACAGCTCTGCCTGAAAGCTGGGTCTGCTGGCCAGACTACCCACCTTCCACTGGCTCCCTCAGCAAGGAGAAAGAGACAAACAGCAGAAATAAAAAGAAAGGGCAAAGAATGGAAAACTAGAACATGCAAAACATGCCGTGCAGAAGAAGAAAGAGAACACAGAGACAGGCATTGCTTTTTCCATGTGCCGTGCCTGCCGGTGACACAGCTAAAGTGGGCTGTCATGCAGAGGCTAGCGGGGTGCAATGTGACCCTGGGGAAGGAAGGGTTTGTGTTTTGCTGTGGGGTTCAGGTGGGCTGGGTGGCTCTTTCTGTGTTCCACTAGCGTTCCTGTGGGTTTCACGTCGGTGACTTTCAGCATTAGCAAATGCAGCCTGCACAATGCTCAACCAGTAGCACCGACTGACCCGGAAGGAGGGACGCTGTCACACCTCGTGTGGTGTCAGAGCTGGGTCTAGACAGCACTTACAAATTTGACGCATGTGCCCCCTTATCAAGATAACAGACTAAGGGACATGTAAATGCTCTGCTCCCTACAGCGGTTGTTCTAGTGCCTGCTTGTCTATGCCAGCACACAGAAAACTAAGCAGGAGGAACCACAGCAAGTTCGAGGCCAGCACGGACTATGTAGGAAGCCTCTATTTCAAAACAAGCAAGACCCAGGAAGAGCCACAGGCCTGAACTTGGGAAACGGAGTCCAGTTACAGAGACTTGGCCTCCAAAAGAAACGAACAGGACCGACAAGTGACATCACTGGGTGAAGGTCCCTCTAACCATACCTGATGGCCTGAGTTCGATTGCTGGGACCCACATGGTAGCAGCTGTCCCTCTGAGCTACACACACACACACAAACAGCTAGAATGAGATCAATAAATACACAAGTGGCTAGAGCTGTGTCACGATTGGTAGCTACTTGCCTAGCGTGCACGATGCCCTGAGTTCCTGAGCATGCTCATAATTCCAGCACTGGAGCACTGGGAGTTGGGGGGGGGGGGGGGGTGGGGTGTCAGGGAAAGCGAAAGTTCAAGGCCATCTTCAACTACATAGAGAGTTAAGAGGCCAACCTGGGCTAAGAGAGGGGAAAAAAGAGAAAGGATGAAATTTTCTCTTTTTGCTAATTCCTGTTTGCTAAATAACCCTCAAGCAACATGAATTGATTTATAACAACGAATAGGAAAAATGTTTATAAAATTACAAGCATAAGCCGGGCGTGGTGGCGCACGCCTTTAATCCCAGCACTCGGGAGGCAGAGGCAGGTGGATCACTGTGAGTTCGAGGCCAGCCTGGTCTACAAAGTGAGTCCAGGACAGCCAAGGCTACACAGAGAAACCCTGTCTCGAAAAACCAAAAAAAAAAAAAAAAAAAAAAAAAAGTTGAAAAAAAAAAAATTACAAGCATAGACCCGGGCCTATGACTCAGTGCTTGAGGGTATGGGTACCGATCACAAGATCCTAGGTTTCAACCCCTTATCCAGCCATTTTAAAACAAAGGCTTATTAGTTTGAGATAAATTGAAAATCCTCCCCCAAATAATGTGACTTTTGCCAATTAAACAACTGCAGAACTTGCATTTTCTTCCCGAGCTAAACTCTTCTCCTTTAGCTGGTCTTTGGGGGGCCACAGTAAGCCTCCACCTCACCTTCCCCACTCAAGGGGTCACTGTCAGGTTAAGTCTTCAGCCACCTGAGGGCTAGCCTTACCTGGCCACCTGGTGTCACACGGGAGGAACCTGAGGCCCAGGCAGCTGCAATGACTGGCCCAGGGTCACGTAACACTGTGGGTCACAGAGCTGGCACAGAATCACGTCTCCTGGCCAGCACTTTAATTATCCTTTTCACTCTTCATTTACTCCCCCCCCACCCCCACTCCCCCACCCTCCTCCTCTTTAACAGTCACAAAAGTGCTACGGGACTGAGTTTGGTTCACACAATAGCAAATCAACAAATCATTTCAGTCCAAAGAAGTCTAAGAAAACAGAACTGTCAGCTCTGTGGAAAACAAAATCATGCCAGCTTCTTCCTTGTCGCAGAGCAGAGGGAACCTGCAATTACGGGTTGTTCCCTCTGCAAGGGCGGTTCCTCCTCAGGCCCTCCGAGCCTGTGTGAAAGACCCAAAGGCAGAGCTATGGGAGGGGAGGAAGGAGCCGGGACTGTTAAAGGGCATGTTACTAAATAATTAAACTCGGAGCTATCCCTAAGTGCGATTGCAGGAAGCGAGTGGACTTTTGATTTGGGCGGCGATTGGGTGTTGTGTTTGTTAGTAACGTAGGATGCCACAGGGTCCAACATCCCAAAGTCTCCAGCAATCAAGACTGGAACAATGGAATAACTTAATGCTGCCGTGTGTGTGTGTGTGTGTGTGTGTGTGTGTGTGTGTGTGTGTGTGTGTGTATGTGTGTGAGAGAGAGAGAGAGAGAGAGAGAGAGAGAGAGAGAGAGAGCACTTTGTGTAGCCCAGGCTGGCTCCGGATGAATGTGGCCTTCTGACCTTCCTGCCTCCACTTCCCTGTTGCTGGGATAACAGGCCTGCGGCACCACAATTAGCTCAGTGCTGGGAGATGAACCAAGGGCACTCTACTAGCTGAGCCCCGCCCTGCCCCGCCCCCAGACTCCATTGATGCTGATGTTGCAACTCACCAACTACAAGGTGGGTTTGTGCATGTACCTTGGATGATCTGTTATCAACTACAACTTTCACTTGTTTTTATATGCCTGTCTCCATGAGGTAGGAGAGAAAAACCTGGCATGGTGGCACATGCCTTTAATCCCAGCACTCAGGAGGCAGAGGCAGGCCGATCTCTGTGAGTTCAAGGCCAGCCTGGTCTACAGGGTGAGTGGAGGACAGCCAGGGCTACACACAGGAAAAACTACCTCAAAAAAACAAAACAAAAGGGGGAGGGGGGAGAGAGGAGCAAAAGTAAGGAGCCTCAAAGGGCCCTGTGCTGCTCTGGGATCTGAAGAGAGAGAACCAGGGCTCCCGGTTTCACTACTGTAGCTATCAGCTGGTTTTGCTACACCAGAGCATCTTTTTTCTTTTTTGGTTTTTCGAAACAGAGTTTGGCTGTGTAGCCTTGACTGTCCTGGACTCACTTTGCAGACCAGGCTGGCCTCAAACTCACAACTATCCACCTGCCTCTGCCTCCCCAGTGCTGGGATTAAAGGTGTGTGCCACCCTATCTGGCTTCCCCCAGAGCATCTTATACTCACCAGAGGTTACTCAACAGTCCAGAATATTCATAACCAGCTAGGGTACCCGAGACACTCACTACCTCTCGTTAAAAAAAGAGCAAGAGCCCAGCACTCGGGAGGCAGAGGCAGGCGGATCGATGTGAGTTCGAGGTCAGCCTGGTCTACAAAGTGAGTCCAGGATGGCCAAGGCTACACAGAGAAACCCTGTCTCGAAAAACCAAAAAAAAAAAAAAAAGAGCAAGAGGTGGATTTATTTATTTTTTAATCCAGACCGCGGAGTGTACCTATTTGTGTAAAGATCATGCAAACTAACCAGGCAGCTGAAAGTTATATATCATCTAACTGTAGAGCTTATGCGCCCTAAGGTAACAAGTAAATTTTGTTTTTGCTTTTTTGTTTGTCTGTCTGTCTGTTTGTTTTTCAAGACAGAGTTTCCCTGTGTAGCCTTGGCTGTCCTGGAACTCACAGAGATCCACCTGCCCCTGTCTCCCAAGTGCTCGGATTATAGGCGTATGCCACCACTATCTGGCCCATAAATATGTATTTTGGAGCCGGGCATGGTGGCACATGCCTATAATCCCAGCACTCAGGGAACAAGAAGCAGGCAGAACTCTGTGAGTTCAAAGAAAACCTGGTCTACAGAGTGAGTTTCAGGACAGCCAAAACTACACAGAAAAAACCCTGCCTCAAAAACAAAAACACAAAGACAATTGTACTTCCTTCTTCCTTTCTTTTCTTTCTTTCTTTCTTTTCTTTTCTTTTCTTTTTTTTTTTTTTTTTTTTTTTTTTTTTTTTTAGACAGGATTTCTCTGTGTAGCCTCGGCTGTCCTAGACTGCCTAGACTCTCTTTGTAGACTAGGCTGGCCTCGAACTCACAGAGTTCTGCCTGCTTCTGCTTCCCTAAGTGCTGGGTTTACAGGCGTGCATCACCATGCCCAGCAACAGCTGTACTTCTAATTGTGATAGTTGGTCTTAATTGTCAACTTGACAGAATTCCCTGGGAGATGGGCATCTGGGTGTGACTGTGGGGGATTGTCACCTTAACTGTGGATGGGACCTGAGCTCTATCAGTGGGATACTGCTCGGAGTGGCATGAGTTCATCCCTCCGCCTCCTAACTCTGGATGCCAGAGACTGCTTTGCCATGAGGGACTGTACTCTGGAAATGTGTGTGAAATAAACCCTTTTTCCTTCAAGTTGCTTTTGTTGGGAGGTTTATCACAGCAACTGGAAGAAAAGTCAAGACACAGACATTCGGTAGCTTGTATTGTACCAGGTGGACTTTTGGTTTTGGTTTCAGGACAGATTTTCTCTGTGTAGCCTTGGCTGTCCTAGAACTGGCTCTCTAAGCTAGGCTGGTCTCGAACTCACAGACATCCCCCTGCCTCTGCCTCCTGAGTGCTGGGTCAATTTGGCAATATCTGGAATCACCTGGGAGAGAGGTCTCTGGCGGTGTTGTGGGGTTATCTTTGTTAGGAAGACCTGCCTGCTGTGTGTGGTTCCCTCAGCGGGACATGAGCAGGAGCTCGGGTGTGATGTTTCCTTCCTCTGGCTGTAGAGGTCAGGTGAGTTGCTGCTTCTCGCTCTGAGAAACTGTAAAATTGTAAAATACAAGATGCTTGTTCACTTGTCCAGCCTTGCTCGCCTCTCCCAGTTCTCGTTAATGCTAACTTCAAAAGTTCCACCCTAGTTCCCAGAATAGTTACATGTAAGTTTCCATATATCAGATGTCCCCATATGGCTTTCAGTAACCGCTCTAAAGACCCACACCCAAGCCCCCACAAGGAGCTTCCCAATGCCAGATGTCCTAATGTCCATATGGTCTAACTTGATAAGCAACCCCACCTGCTTTGCGGTTTTAGCCTTTAAAACTAGCCTGTAACAGCTACTCGGGGTCCTTCACCTCCCGAGTGCTGAGGGACCCTGACACATCAACAATTGGGACGTCTGGTGTGTCAGTAATAAATTTTACCTATACCTCCAGCCTGTGTGACTTGAGTGGTCTCTCGCGGCTACCCCCTTCCCAAATTGGACTCTAGGGTCCAACAGCTCCAGCTACCATCCCTCTGCAAGTTGCTCTTGCAGGGTGTTTTCTCACAGCAGCCAGTAATAACTAAGACATCCGTCTCACGGCAGATAAACAAATCTTTGTTTTGTTTTGTTTTGTTTTGTTTTTTAGTTTTTCAAGACAGGGTTTCTCTGTGAAGCCTTGGCTGTCCTGGATTCACTTTGTAGACCAGGCTGGCCTCGAACTCACAGCAATCCGCCTGCCTCTGCCTCCCGGGTGCAGGTAAGCAAATCTTAATGAAAGAAAGAGTGCTTATGAGTAGTGATAAGCTGAGATGTCCGTGTTCTCACAGCTTTGTAGCTCCTCCCTGTGTCCCAGCAGTGTAGCAGAGAAGCAGTGACAGTGCCCCATGAGCTGGGGACCGAGTTCAAAAGGAAGGATAAAAGTACTGGGGCTAACCTAGCCTTAAAGTGACAGGATGCAGGCAAGATGAGGCAGCCTCCCCGGAAACGTGGGGAGGTGCTGGAACGCTAGGTAAATGCTTCCTGCTTCTGGTCATCATTTCCTAAAGGGCATGAGACTTGAAATAAACAGTCATATTACGTTCAAAATGCCTCTCAGATAAAAAGGACCATCAGCCAAGCATTTGCAGAAGATAATGGCAGGAGAAAACGCAAGATATCTGGAACCGAAAATCACGTAGCCCAGCTAAAAGAGCTGGTTCTGAAAAAGACAGACTTCTTCAGACTTGAACTGAAGAAAATAAACAAACAAAAAACATGACAAGTCTGTTTGTTTACTTGGTGCCTTAAGGGCTGAAGGGAAGCTTGGTCTATGCCAAAGAAAACTGAGACCTAGAAACTTCCCAAGGCCAAAGCAGGGCAAACCTCAGGTCTAGCCTATCACTCAAGTTACACTCTAGATTCCAACAAACAAAACTGTTCCTGGATTTGGTTGAGGGACACTCTCGAGAGCCTTACAGAAAACACCAGGCACCTTTCAAAAAGCAGGAGAGATGGCTCAGTGGTTACAGGCACTGACTGCTCTTCCAGAGGACCAGAGTTCAAATCCCAGCAACCACATGGTGGCTTTCAACTGACACCCTCACACAGACAAAACACTAATGCACAAAAAGCACATTAAATTAAGGTTAAAATAATAAAGGCTGACATGCTCACAATAAAAAAAAAATTTAAAAAAAAAAAAAAAAAAAAGGCAGACAGCGTAGAAGGAGATTCCCGCAATCCTAGCACTCAGGAAGGAGACAGAGGCAGGCAGACCTCTGAGCTCCAGGCCAGGATGGCCAACAAAGTGAGTTCAGGCCAGCTAGGGTTACAGAAGACTGTCTCAAAAGAAAGAAAAAAAAAAAAAAATCAGTCAGAAATGGTAGCTGCAAACTAGAAAACACTGAAAGCAAATATGGCCCTCTGGGTCTACTTCGTAAAAGTGGATGCCAATGATAGTATTAATTGATGTTAAATGTTCTAAATTTGATAGGAACTGTAACTATGTGGGGGCAACCTCCTTGTTCATAGAGTAATGTAAATATCTAGCGCTGAGTCAGATTTGATATAACAGAGCCGGGCATGGTGGCGCACACTTGTAATCCCAGCACTCGGGAGGCAGAGGCAGGCGGATTGCTGTGAGTTCGAGGCCAGCCTGGTCTACAAAGTGAAGTCCAGGAGAGCCAAGGCTAACACAGACAGACCTTGTCTCGAAAAACAAAAAAGCAAAAACAAAAACAGATTTGATATAACAAAAAAATTTATAATTTTTGTTCAATTTAATTTACTCCATTAATTAATTGGGGGGGGGGCGGGTCAAGACAGGATTTCTCTGTGGAGCTCTCGATGCCCTGAAACTACATTAACTAATTATTTTGAGACAAAGCCTCACTCTGTAGCTCTGGCCAGCCTGGGACTCACGGAATAAATCAGATTGGACTTGAACAGCTCTCTCTCTCTCTCTCTCTCTCTCTCTCTGTGTGTGTGTGTGTGTGTGTGTGTGTGTGTGTGTGTGTGTATGTGTGTGTGTGTGTGTGTGTGTGTGTGTGATATGTGTGCAGGTGCCAACAGAGGCCAGAGGCTGGAGCTCGCAGTTATAAGTGGCTGGGACTCACCCACTGTGCATGCTGGGAATGGAAGTCTGGTCCTCTGAAAGAGAAGCAGGTGCTCTTAACCACTGAGCCAACTCTCCCTCCCCCAAACACAGTATTTAAAAGAAATATCACTTGAGCCTAGTGAGGTAGCACACCCTTTAATCCCAGCAGAGGCAGGTGGATCTCTGTGAGTTCGAGGCCAGCCTGGTCTGGTCCACAAAGCACTTACTAGTAGCCCAGAAGATTACAAATACAAAGCCTGCTTGGGCTATCTGATGGGCAAGCATTCTACCATCTGGGGTGCAGCCTTGGCCTTGCTTTTTTTTTTTTTTTTTTTTTTTTTTAGAGAGGATCACATAGAAGAGGACTAAGCTGGAACCCATGGCACTCCTCCCACCTCAGCCTCCTGTATTCTGAGACACCAGGGATGCAATACTGTTAGGGTTAAAAAAAAAAAAAAAAAAAAAAAAAAAACCCTAATCTGCAAAATCTTGGGCCAACATGGAGATTTAATATTCTGCTTGGATGGGGTTGATCCCTCTGCCCAGGGCCCACCCCTAGGAAGCTAGGAAGGCAGGCTCACTTTGAGCCATGCTCGGAGTCAGGCAGGATATTTTGTTCTTTAATGAGCTATTAAACTTTTTCCTTCCCAGAATCTTTGCCCTTATTGTAGCAGTTTTCAGCCAAGTAGGATTGTAAATCCTCCCATTTGTGACTTTTTTCCTTTTTTTTTTTTTTTCCTTTATGCTCACCCACCCCAACATTTTGGGCTTGCTTATTCTCTCTAAAGCTACCATTCCTGAGGTGTAGCTGCTTGTCTGTCATGGGTCTGCCCTTCCTGTCTGTTTCAAGAGCATGTCCCCTCTTTTTGGGGGGGGGGGCTGTTTGTTTGGTCTAGTTTGGTTTGGTTTTTCGAGACAGGGTTTCTCTGTGTAACTTTGGCTGTCCTGGACTCGAATTGTAGACCAGGCTGGCCTCGAACTCACAATTGATCTACCTGCCTCCGCCTCCCGAGTGCTGGGATCAAAGGCGTGTGCCACCGTGCCCTGTTTTCCATGACCCTTTTTTTCCCTCTACTCTCCTCCAGTCCCCTCCTCTGGGCAGCTACAGGGATTTACAACTGGCCTACTCTGGGCTTATATACACTAATAAAATTTCCCTTGAGCTTCTATTTTAAGCCCATTCTTACATTTTTTTGATTAGTTAATTAATTAATTAAATTTTGTTTTTCCGAGACAGTGTTTCTCTGTGTAGTGTAGCCTTGGCTGTCCTGGACTCCCTTTGTAACCAGGCTAGCCTCAAACTCACAGTGCTCCTTCTGCCTCTGCCTCACCAGCGCTGAGATAACAGGCGTGTGCCACCACGCCCTGTTTTAAATTCTTTTATTAATGAGGCTGAAAGCCACAAAGGGGGAAGATTTCCCAAAGATCATCACACCTGGTCTTTGCCTGGCTTGAAGGACAGAAATCTCTGCCAGACCAAGTACAGCCACAGCTGAGTCTTGCTTTCAGCCAGGGTCACCCAGAAACCAGCCAGAGGCAGTGGGCAGCTGAAGACTCCAGTGGGGGAAGGGGTGGGGCCGAGGGGCCGCTGCTCCCTGCATTTTCTCATCTCTTCTACGCTTTCTGAATATGCCTACTTTGAAGAGCCACAGTGAAGATTCGGTGGCCTGACGTGATGACGATGCACAGCTTTAAAGCCCTCAGGGAGGGCCAGGCATGGGGGTGCACACCGGCAATCTCAGCACTCGGGAGGCAGAGGCAGGTAGATCACTCTGAGTTCAAGGCCAGCCTGGTCCACAAAGGGTCCAGGATAGCCAAGGCTAAACAGAGAAACCTTGTCTCAAAAAACAAAACAAAAATAAATAAATAAATAAATAAATTTAAAAAGACTCAGAAAGCTGAGGCAGGGGAATCAGAAATCCAAGGCCAGCCTTAGGTACATAGCATATTCCAGGCCAGCTGGAACCTCAGTCTCCCATACCCCAGCAAAAACTAAAGATTAAACAGTGTATACATAAACTTAAGACAGATATAAAATGAACTCTCTTGTTTATTGAAACAGGTCTTGTTGTACAGCCCGGGCCGACCCGGCACAAAAGAAAATTTAAGATGGAATTCGTGGAGCTGGAGAGATGGTGGCTCAGTGGTTAGCATTGCCGGCTGCTCTTGCAGAGGACCTGGGTTCAGGTCTCAGCACCCACATAGAGGCTCACAACTTTCTCTAACTCTAGTCCCAGAGGGTCTGATGCCCTCTTCTGGCCTCCACGGGCACCAGGCATGCACGCGGTACACAGACATACATGCAGCCAAAACATTCATACGCATAAAATAAAGAAGAAGAGATATTTTTCAACACCAATGGCTAGGTGTGGGTGGTGCCTTTGATGTCAGGATTTTGGAATCAGTATACAAGACCTGCCTGGCCTACATAGTGCGCTCCAGGCCAGCCAGGGTTACATGGTGTTTAATTTAACAGAAATACTCTACACAGGTCACGGCTCAGCAGGAGAGGAGTCCTTCCCCATGTTATCAGTCAAGTGAGCAAGGCTGGAGGAGGAGTGAGGGGCTTGGGGTGAGGGTGGGGGGCAGGAGGTGGGCTGGGAAGGAGGGCAGGGGGAGGGGGGCAGGGAGGGCATCAAAGAGAGTGGCTCCAGAGGGGGTGGGGTGTAAATCCCCAGCATAGTTTTGCCAGAGGCCAAACTGACAACTGGGAGTTGTCAGTGAACACGGTCCCCTCACCAGGAACTAAAAGCTGGGTGTGGTGGTGCACACCTGCCCCATCCCAGCTCCAAGGAAACGGAGGCAGGAATTCAGGAGGTCAAAGTCAGCTTTAGCCACTTAGTGAGTTTGCGGTCAGCCTGGGTTTCTTCTCTTGTTTTCTTTTCTTTTTCTTTCCTTTTTTTTTTTTTTTTTTTTTTTTTTTTTGTTTTGTTTTTCTAGACAGGATTTCTCTGTGTAGCTTTGGCTGTCCTGGACTCACTTTGTATACCAGGCTGGTCTCAAACTCACAGTGACCCGCCAGCCTCTGCCTCCCGAATGCTGGGATTAACGGGGTGTGCCACCCCGCCTGGCCTGCGTGGGTTTCTTGAGGCCCTCTTTCAAAAGAAAAGAAAAGAGCCTCAGGCCTGGTGAAGTACCTGAAGCGGGGAAGAAAAAGCATGCACCAAGAACTGAACCAGCCTCCAGCAGGAGGCAATGTGGCCAAGGGGACACAGAGCTGAGCAGGCTAGATGCACAGAAAAGGGTCACGTGGTTCTGGGACAGTGGCTTTCCCAAGTCCCTGTGCTCAGTTCCCAACACTGCAAATAAATCAAGTACACAGAGGCTTATTTTGTTAGAGGAGCTTGTGCCATACAGGCAGAAAGGCAGGAACACCAGGAGATGGTTCGTGCATTTGCATATCCTGGAAACTGCTAAAGTCTCTTGGGCCCACATACTGAGCACCTCAGCAGCTCCTGAGGTCCAGGCTAGAGGCTGAAAAACCCGCAGGCCTGCATGGGCGGCATACTTAGACCCTGTCTTACCACAGCAAGAAACTGAGCTGGAGAGATGGCTTAGAGGTTAAGAGCACTGGCTCCTCTTCCAAAGATCCTGAGTTCAATTCCCAGCACCCACATGATGGCTTACAACAGCAAGAAACTACTATGCAGTGGCTTGCGCTGCAGCTCACTGGTACTGGGTTTGTTTAAAGTGCTGGAGGCCTTGGGTTAATCCCAGCACCACACACAGACAAAGTTTGTCTGTGGCAATAGCACACCTGCCAGACTACATTTCTACAGCGTTTGCCACATATTGTATGTATGTGTGTGTATATATATATATACATACATATATATATATATATATATATATATATATTTTTTTTTTTTTTTTTTTTGAAAAGTCAGCCCACAAGGACAGGAGGACAGGGTTTGTTTTCTTGTTTTTTTTGTTGTTGTTGTTGTTTTATTTTTTTGTTTTTTTTGTGGGGTTTTTTGTGTGTGGGGGGGGCGTGTTTTTTGTTTTTTGGAGACAGGGTTTCTCTGTGTAACAGTCCTGGCTGTCCTGGACTTTCGCTTTTGCAGTAGACCAGGCTGGCCACCCAGCAAGGACAGGGTTTTTTCAACCTCTCTTACCACTTTGCCATCCCCTTCTTAGTCAGTACTGCGTCCAGGAAATATTCATTTGTTGAGTGGGTTCATGCATAAGTGAACGAATGAATGAACTAATGAGTGACAACAGGTCCGGATGTGATGGTCCGTGCCTGTCATCTCAGTTCTCAAGAAGCCAAAGCAGTGAGTGGGCTTATCATGAGTTTGAAGATATCTGCCCTACAATAGTAGGTTCAAGTCCAGCCTGGCACACAGTAAAAAACCCTAATACCAAAAAAAAAAAACAAAAAACAAAAAAACAAAAACCTAATACAGTGAACGGACCAGGTGGTGGCGGCTCACACCTTAAATCTCAGCACTCAGGAGGCAGAGGCACAGGAATCGCTGAGTTTGAGGCCACCCTGGTCTACAGATTGAATTCCAGGACAGGCAGGGCTACAGAGAGAAACCCTGTTTTGAAACAAACCAAACCAAAAGACGGCTGGATGGACCCAAGCAAGCATTTTATGAATGATCTCAAACTCCTGATCCTCCTGCCTTTACCTCCCACATGCTGGGACAACGAGATGCACCCCTGGTATAAATGGTCACTACTGTTGATAACAGCCCTTCACGTGGGCAGTTTTGTTCCTAAATGATTTTAGTTACAATGTTTCATTCCTTCTTAGCCAGGTGCTGGGCCTCAAACCTGTAATCTGCTCTGCTCCCCAGGCCCACGCCCCTGTCCCTGCTTTGGAGTTGATTGCTTTGAGTTTGAGGCCAGCCTGCTGAGTTCCAGGACAACCAGAGCCCTGTTACAGAGGGAGACCCTGTCTGAAAACGTAAACGAAACGAAACGTATCTGTAACCTTAATTAACGCATCTAGCAAGAAGGCGGACAAAATGGCCTAGTGGGTAAGAATGCTTCCCTGGGAGACTGAAGATCAGAGTTTGATCACCTGGACCCAGGTGGTGGCAAGGACTTCAGACCTCCACACCTGTCATGGAATGCACATGTCCACCCCCCTCAGCCACTCCCACACACTAGTTACTGTTAAAGGAGTAAAAACCTGAATACAAGGCTGGAGAGATGGCCCAGCGGTTAAGAGCACTGGCTGTACTTCCAGAGGTCCTGAGTTCAATTCCCAGCAACCACAAACATGGTGGCTCCGAACCATCTGTGATGAGATCTGGTGCCCTCTTCTGGCCTGCAGGTGTACATGCAGGCAGAACACTGTATACATACATAATAAATAAATCTTTAAAAAAAAGTTGAATACATATACAGAGAAACCGTATCTCAAAAGCACAAGCAAAGAAATGAAAAAACTTGAATACAAAGCCAGGCATGGCAGCACAAGCCTTTTAACCCAGCACTTGGGGAGCAGAAGCAGGTGGATCTCAGTTTGGGGCCAGCCTGGTCTACAAAGCCTAGTCCAGAACAGCCAGGACCACAAGAGAAACCCTGTTCCCCAAAACCAAAACCTTGAATACATATGATATATCACATATATAGCCTTTTAAAAATCTTTATAAAATATCTAAGAGTTAGGTGTGGTGGCGCACACCAGAACTGGAGAGGCAGAGGCAGAGGCAGGAGGATCTCTATGAGTTCCAGACACCCTGGTCTACAGGAAGAATTCCAGGACAATGAAGGCTAAACAGAGAAACACTGTCTCAACAAAAATCTAGACTTTTCTGTTTTAAAGTCTTCTTCACAGAAGACCTCCAGCCCTTTTCCCCCCAACATTTCAGCCCTCCCACTTCCTGGGTGGAGAAACCCTGGTGTGAGGCGGATAATTAACATAACCGAGTTAAATACATAACAATGACAAAGCCTGCCCTTAGCCCGGTCCAGAGACTATGCTAAACAACTTCCTCAGTACAGCCCAGAGGCAGGTGTCATTTGCTGCCCTAGTCTAGGAAAATAACTTACTCAAGGTCAGACCAACTTCAGCCTGTTGCTGATTGCGTCTCCAAACCTAGGATTTTGTCCAGGAGGACAGGCACTGGGGTGGGTGAGGAGGCAGACCTTTGCCGGGGAGTTTTCTTGGCTTCACAAGGCAACTTGAAACTGAAGGAGGTTCAGTGTAATTGTGTCCTTTTCTTGTGAGAAGGGAAGAATCTGAGCTGGACGTGAGTAGGAACAAGACACTTCCAGGCAAGGACCCAACAGCAAGTCTATAATCATCTCTTCCCCAGGCCAAGGAGACCTTGTAGTTGGACACGACAATATCATTCACTGCCTTTGAAAGTGATTTATAGAGGAAGACAAAACTGCACGTTTAAACTCAAAATGGCAGGGGCTGGAGAGATGGCTCAGAGGTTAAGAGCACTGACTGCTCTTCCAGAGGTCCTGAGTTCAATTCCCATGATGGTTCACAACCATCTATAATGTGATCAGATGCCCTCTTCTGGCCCGCAGGTGTACATGCAGAATGAATGAATAAATAAATACATCTTTAAAAATAAATTCACAGTGGCGCAGATCTTTAATCCCAGCACTCGGGAGGCAGAGGCAGGCGGATTGCTGTGAATTTGAGGCCAGCCTGGTCTACAAAATGAGTCTAGAACAGTCATGACTACACAGAGAAACCCTGTCTCAAAAACCTAAAGAAATAAACTCAAAATGATGATGATTCAGCACTTTGAAAGCTGAGGCAGGGCTCCAGGCTAGCCTGTGCTATAGAGTAAAACCCTGTCTCAGCACAAAACAAATAACCTTCCCCATGCCCCCTCCGTGCACACACACTCGTGCGCGCGCGCACACACACACACACACACACACACAAAGCACAAAATGAGAAAAAGTTTAGTGGTACCACCAGCCATCCCAGCTACACAGGAGGCTGGGACAGGAAGATAGCAAGTTTGAGGCTTCCCTGGGCTACACAGTTCATTCAAAGCTAACCTGGGCAACTTAAAGAAAGCCTCCTTCAGGAGGTAAAAAGAGAGCTGGCAATAAAGATGGAGCATTTGCCTAGCAAGGGAGCAGTCCTAGGGCCAGTTCCCGGTACGTATATATGCATGCACATACATACATACATAGACACATACATACATTCATACCACACACACAAAAAGTTACAGAATCTGGCAAGTGTAAAGGCCACCCCTCAGAAACAGACAAAGGAGAAACAGAGTAAAGAAGCAGCCAGAGTGCCCCCACCCTGACACCCCCACCACCACCACCCCCACCACCCACACACTCACACACACCCTGGGTAAGTAATACTGATTGGAGGTAATCAAGACTTTAATGGTTTCTCTGGCAGAAATCTGCATTCTCTTTCATATTGATTTTTCCAAGGAACTAGAAAACTCAAGTTGAAAAATGTTCCCTTTGGGCTGGGGATGTCGCTCAGCCTTGGAGTGGGTCCACTCTGCCCAACACGCCCCTGAACTATTTGCATGTAGTTATCCCCAACTGCCTGGGGCTGACACCTCACCTGCAGGCAGGAAAGCTCTTTCTTTTGTTTTCTGTTTGTTTGTGACAGGGTCTCACTCTGTAATCCAGACTGGCCTCAAACAACCACGGAGGTAAGAGGGTCATTTCAAGGTCATCCTTGACGACATTGGAAGTTTGAGGTGCACCTGGACAAAAAAAAAAAAGTAGAGAAGATGAATTTCCCCTACTTTCCTTGTCCCTTTGCACACGGGGCTAATTTCACACTGCTGGACGGGTGTCTCCCTCTGACTTCTGACTAGCTTTGCACAGATAACGCTGATGCTCTTATGCACAAGCAGAGGCCATGTGTCCTCTTTGCTGCGGTTCACTGTTTGCTCGCCTTCTGGCTGTTATTCTGAAGAAATGAAGCAGACTCAGTATGGTAGCACAAGCCTTTAAACTCAGCATGCCCGAGGCTAAGGCAAAGGCCTGCCTGGTCCCTCACAGCGACATGTGTCACACACTCACACACACACACACACACACACACACACACACAAAGTTGTATTTACGACATTGCCAAGAGGGTAGAGGGCATGTTGGTTCGAGACGAGGTCTTCCACTGAATCTCATGATGGCCTGGAATCCACTGTGTAAAATAAACTAGGGTAGCTTTGGCTTTGCCATGATCTTCCTTTTACCCCAGCTACGGGGCTATAGGCGTGTCCCACCACACCTACTTAATGTCCTAGAGGATTCTACTGCGTACAAACCCTATTTATTTTTGACATTATTAGTTGATTGGGGATGTGGGGGGTTGTGGGCCACAGCTCATGTGTGGAGGTTGGAGGACAATGTGTAGTAGTTAGTTCTATCCCCACACACCATGTGGTTTCCAGGGACTAACCTCGAGTCATGAGTCTTAGTGGCCAGCACCTTGAAATATCTCCTGAGCACCCCAGACTGATTTAAAAACAAACAAACAAAACAGGACCTTAATATATATCTCTTTGTTGGCTTAGAACTCCCTATGTGCCAGGAATCGTGGCACATGCCTTTAATGCCAGCACTCAGGTGGCAGAGGCAGGCCTGGTCTACACTGTGAGTCCCAAGACAGCCTCAGAGCTGTGTAGTGAGACTGGGTCTCAAAACAAACAAAGCCGGGCATGGCCCCGCCCCCCTCTACTTGCTCTATTCTTTCTCTCTCTCTGGGGTACCTCTGCCCCCTTCCCTTCTCCCCCCACCCCCATGCTCCCTTAATAAACCTCATATAATATCTGTTGCCTGGCATCTTATTTTCTTTTTATTAATCATAACAAACCCTATCTCAAAAAACAAAACAAAGAATAACAAAACGGGGTTGGGGATTTAGCTCAGTGGTAGAGCGCTTGCCTAGCAAGCGCAAGGCCCTGGGTTCGGTCCTCAGCTCTGGAAAAAAAAAAAAAAAAAAGAATAACAAAACAAGATGACCAAAAAAAAGAGGAAAATATGTATGTACATGTGTGTAGGTATAAGGGTATATGCACTTGAGTGTAGACACCTTCAGAGGCCAGAAGAGGGTGTTGGATCCAGCTGGAGTTACTAGGCAGTTGTGAGCCACCTGACCCCACTGCTGGGAACCAAACTCATCCTCTGAAAGAGCAGCCAGGGCTCTTTAAGTATGGAGCCTGCTTTGTGACGCTTTTCTTCTGGTTTTTAGAGCTACTATAGTTAGCATCCTGGTCCATGTTTGCACATTTGTACAGATAGTTTGTTTCCATGTTTTTAGTTTATCAAGACAGAGTTTCTGTGTGTCACCTTGGCTCTCCTGGACTCACTTTGTAGACCAGGCTGGCCTCAAACTCACAGCAATCTACCTGCCTCTGCCTCCCAAGTGCTGGGATTAAAAGTGTGCATCACCATACCTTGTACAGATGATTTTTGTTGATTTTATAGGCTTGTTTTCTGAAAGAACTGTTCAAAGAACAGCCATATTTATATAGAATAAATATCAGCAATCTTCCTCCTAAACACTACATCAGGCCCAGGCTGAGGGGCTTTCCTCTCTCTCACCCCACACCAGGCAGCAATCATTTCTAGCTCCAGGGGATTTGCTGGCTCAAGCTCTGGTGAGAGCACCAGCTGACCCTCAAGGGGCAAAGGCACACAATAGGCGTTTCAGAAGGCCAAACACTTGCAAATTGCAACAATCACCACCTCTGCTCATGTGCCCCAGCACGCAATGCAAAATACAAGCAAAGCTAGATGGATACACTGCCTCGAGCCGCCAGGCTGCAGAATAGCAGTGACACACCCGGGAGGCTGACCCAGTTCAGCTGTTACAGCGCTTATGTAAGCTCAGGAAGCCTAGGATCCTCCCCAGTACAGCGTAAATGGTGGAATGCTCCTGTAATTGGAGCACTCAGGAAGGTAGAGGCAGGAGGATAATTATTCAAGGTCATCTTGACAATTTAGTAACCAGAGCTATAGAAGACAGTCCAGAAAAGAAAAAAAAAAGTCATGAATGATGGCCCATTCATTTAATCTCTACCTCACTCAGGAGGTAGAGGCAGTTGGATCTCTGGTCTACAGAGCAAGTTTCAGGACGGCCAGGGCTACATGGAGAAACCGTGTCTCAAAAAGCAAAACAAAACAGTAAAGTTAAAATTGATAAGCACCGAGCCAGGCGTGGTGGCGCACGCCTTTAATCCCAGCACTCGGGAGGCAGAGGCAGGCAGATCGCTGTGAGTTCGAGGCCAGCCTGGTCTACAAAGTGAGTCCAGGATGGCCAAGGCAACACAGAGAAACCCTGTCTCGAAAAACAAAACAAAACAAAACAAAAAAATTGATGAGCACCATAGTCTTAGGCAGGAGACTGAGGCGGTCTGTTTCTGTGAAGTTTTTACTGTTTCCATTTTCTCTGTATGTTTACACGTGTTGTATGTGTACAGGCATACCAGTACATGTGTCCACATGCGTGTGGATGGCAAAGATACACATCACGTATCTTCCTTAATCGCTTTCCACCTTATTTCGACCACTAAAACTAGAGTTCACTGATGGCTATCCTCCTGCCTCCATCTCTCCAGAACCTAACTGTTTTGTTTGGCTTCCTGTCCATTTGAGACAGGGTCTCACCATGTGGCTCTGGTTGTCCTGGAATTCACTATGTAGATTCCAGGCTGGCCTAGAGATTCACCTGCCTCGGCCTCCAGAGTGCTGGGTCTAACGGTGTGCACCAGCATACCTGACTAGAACCTGGCTTTCTGTGTGAGTACTGGGGACCAGAGCTCAGGGCCTCATGGTTGCCTGACATAGCAGTTTGCTGCCTCAGCCATCTCCCCAGGCCTGCGCCTTTTTGTGTTTTGCTTTGCAGTGTACAGGAATCAAACCAAGTGTGCTCTGTCCTTATGGCAAGTGTTCCTCCGCAAAAACCCACTTCAAGCACCAGGCACCTTGGAGAGCTTGCTTTGGCAATTTCCTCATGTTCCATTGGAGAACCTACATTGTTTTAAAAAATTCACTTGGGGCCACTACATACATGACATGGTTTCAGACAATACTGGCACTTCTGTGGTTGAGGGGGCTGGGTGCTAGAAGCCGAAGGACAGATGCTCTCTGGGAAGACACTCTCTCTTCTCATGTAAGAGCCGCTGCCAGCTACCAACACTCAGACCAAGGGTAACACTGACTGGCACACCTTGAGGCCTTCTTCAGCAGACAGGGATGATGCACCTGCTTGGCGTAATGGCTCAGCTGCTGTCCCTTTCTTTTACAATGAAAACAAGTACGGGGAGGTTGCTAACAGGGAACTTCTGATTGAAAGAAAGCCCAAAGCTAGTGACTCACACACTTCAGTCGTGTGTGCAAAGTCCCTCAAGTAACTGACACAGGCCATTTCTTAGGAACCAGTAGGTCAGGGGGAAAAAAAATCAATCTGCGCTTATATATGCATAGCAGACATTCATGCCAAGCAGTAGCTCAGTGGTTAGAGCACTTATTGCTCCTCCAGAGGACCTCCTCCTCAGGACCCACATGGTGGTTCAGAACTGTCTGTAACTCCAGTTTCAGGAGATCTGATGTCCTCTCTGGCCTCTGCCTACACCACATGCCTACACAGTGCACAGATTAATGTGTCGGTGTGTACACTGGCATAGATTTGATCCCATTAACCCAAAGCAGGGATCACACAAGCCTGTAATCCCAACACTCAGAGGCAGAGGCAAAAGGAAGCCCTGTCTAACAAAAGGCCAGTACAGGGAAGTGAAGAGTGGATGTAAACCGGGGTGGAGGAACAAGAGGGAAGGAGTTGGGTGTGGTATCTCTGGCCTGTAATCCCAGGGTTCAGGAATCGGAGGCAGGGGCATTATCTCCAGCTTGAGGTTCACCTGGTTGAAGAATGGCAGCTTGTCTTAGAGAAAAGAGAGAACAAAAGGGCAAGAGAAAGTACTGGGGCAATTAATATGATCAAAACACATTGCATAAATGCCTGAAAATGTCACAATGGAACCTACTTTTTACATATAACTAACATATGCTACTGAAAAAAATTTTATATGAAAAAATGGAAGTCCTTTAATCCCAGCACTTGGGAGGCAGAGGCAGGTGGATCTCTGTGAGTTCAAGGCCAGCCTGGTCTACAAAGTGAGTCCAAGACAGCCAAGGTTACACAGAGAAATCCTGTCTCGAAAAACCAAAAAATAAAATAAAATAAGATAATATATAAATGGAAGGAAATCCATTAAAATCCTAAAGGATTTGGTGGGATGATGAAAGTATGGGTTGATTTTCAATTTTTTTTTTCTGTTTTCAGCTGTATCCTTGAGTTATTTGAATTATTCAATGAAAATATTTAGCAGCACACACTTGCAAGGCTCTAACTTTCTGTTGAGCAGTCTTTGATACACTCCACAAAGTCAAACAGTTGTTACTAAGCTGGAGTACACACCAAGTGTCACATTTTGGAAAAGTTAAATTTCCCAGGTTATCAGTGAAAACCCATAGCTGAGCTTCCTAGGAAATGCCGGGACCTTTCAGCTATCTGCACCACCAATACTCGAGGTGGGGGTGGGACCCAGTAGACACTCCAAGCGTTCCTTACGATTCTCTGAGAACGTCTCTGGCAGGAATGACTGATGGGAGATGGACAATTAATTTCACTTGACAAGCATAAAGGAGAAGTTTCCCCCAGCCTGTGTAACCTGAGCTCAGGCAACCCTGCTTCGCCAGGGTGTGTATTTAGACTGGATCTCACCCTGGTGACTGAGCCATTAGCAGGAATTCGCTGTTTACTTTCAGGATTCTTATCAGTACTTAGACTGTGTTTGCGGGTAATTTTCTCCCGATTGCTCAACAGACTCGGCCATCTATGATTTAGAAATAAGTGAAAACATTGGCAGATCACAGAAAGCTAATCTCAGGTCGATAATCTTCAAACTCCACAATTTTCCCCTCTCTTTCAGGATGCATTAGCGGTGTCTCTGGAAGGAGCTTATAAACAAACAGGAATCTACTGCAGGTGCAAAAAATAAACATAAAATAAAAAAAACCCAAAACAGATTTTTTTTGTTTCCTCTAAGTAAACCTACCATCATCCTTAAACATTTTCACCAATGTCTTCTCCACTCCCACAGGGACATATAGGTCCTTGGAGGGGGCTACATGTAAAGCCCTTCTACAGAAAGTTCCAGAAAAGCTCTTTTGGGGGGGGCAGGGGTTAGTGTTTGAGATAGGGTCTTGCCATGTAGCTTTACTTGGCCTCCAACTCATAGAGATCCTCCTACCTCGGCCTCCCATGTGCTGGGACTAAAGGCGTGGACCACCAAGTTTGGTAATGAGATGATGCTCTTTGAGAGTTTACAGTGAGGGTTGAGGCTATTTGTTAACTGTTTAACCAGAAATGCATGCAGCCCTGGCTTCCATGCCCAGCAGGAGCCAGACTTGGTGTCAGATTCCTGTAATCCAAGCATTAAGGAGGTAGAGGCAGGAAGACAAGAAGTTCAAAGTCATACTTGGCTACAGAGTTTGATGTCAGCCTGAGATACAGGAGACCCTGTCTCAGAAACAAAAACAAATGAACAAAATGTCGATAAATAACTTTTAAGGTAAAAATGTAATCTTGCTTATTGGGTGCACACAGGTGCTTGTATGAAGGTGTCTCCTTTCCCTTCTACCTTTGCACTGTTACTGATGCTACGCCCTTTTCCCTGCTGAGCCATCTCACCAGGCCTATAACGAATTTAGGGAGAAACCAGGTGTGGTGGCGCAAGCCTTTAATCCCAGCACTCAGGAGGCAGAGGGAGGTGAATTGCTGTGAGTTTGAGGCCAGCCTGGTCTACAAAGTGAGTCCAAGACAGCCAAGGCTACACAGAGAAACCCTGTCTCAAAACCCAAAACAAACAAACAAACAAAAAACAAAACAAACAAGCAAAAAAACCAAAACCAACCAAACAAAAAAAAACTTAGGGAGGCTATGGATGGTCAACACTGGATAGAGCCCAGGACATCTCATTCTGGCTGTTTGTTTTCCTATCTGTATGACTTCAGATGAGCCACATATAAGAGCGAACTCGGCAGTGATCTTTGCAGAAGCATGAGAGGCTGGCCAGTGAGGCTTCTCTTCATAAAGGAACAGAACTGAGTCTGGAGACAATGGCTTCATATAGACCTTTGCTTGGAAAGCTAAACTCAGCTGAGCTCTAACATGTTTGAAATTCTCAGAATCAAAGCTGTGGGTGCATCCTTGGAAGAGGTGCGGTTAGCCTGCTGGATGGCTGGAGCTGCCATTCGGAAGTACCTGGGAGTAAGCAGGCCAGAAGCAGCTGAGCATCAAAGGGAAGCTTCCAGATGCCTCTTGGCAGCCTCCAGAATCTTCCAGAGCCCAGCCAGAGCTGCTGTGATGTCACTAGGTGCCTGGGGCAGGAGCAAGCCTAGCAGTGCCTTTGCTTGCCACTGCCCTCCTGGGCCCTGAGCGCACCCTGTGCCAGGTGTGTGCACCAGTTGTGCTCAGATGGCATAGGTCAGGGATGGGGGTGGAACAGGAGCAGCTCCTACCGCTTTCCACCAGAAGCCACGTGACGGCCCAGCCCACCTCTCTTTGATCCCAGGTACTTTAGTCTCATCTCCTAAACACCTTCCCGTGGTGGGTGGCTTCTCTTTCCTCAGCCTTCAGGGACCTGCCTGCTGCCTTCCACATTCAGTGCCCCAGAGCTGGAAATAGAAAATGCCTGGACCTGCTCATCTACCTGTTTTATTCATTCCACACATGTGCACATATACATGCATACATATTCACACAAGCGAGCGCGAACACACACACACACACACAGAGTCCCTCTCTCTCTCTCCCTCCCTCGATATGACTGGTTTATTCCATCAAGGGACAGTCCACTATCTTTGTTAAAGTGGACTAAGCATAACCTGGGAGTACATCTACCTCCTGTGCTCCTCTGTAAAGGACTCTAGTAACACCTTCAATAACTGAGCTTTTAGTGAAAAAAACATGCAAAATGCCAGGCACACAGCAGGCCACAGAGCATGGGTTAGCTGTTACCAACAAATGAATATACGCTAAGGGTTAATAACAGGTTGGCCCCAGGGCAGAGACTCCCAGCTGTTGCACCACTTTCCACACAGCCTGGCATGGGCTGCCGGCAATGTTGTGAGTGCACAGTTCCATCATAGACCCGCTGTCACCCACAAGCACCACTGTGGACCTGCTTCCCTTTGCCTTGCTCCAGAACACTTTGGGCTCTGAGTTAAATAGACTTAATTGCAAAGTAGGGGTTGCCAAACCAAGGCCTGCAGGCTAGCAGTGCGTATTCAAAGCGAGTGCTCTCTGTGGGCTGAATAAAGACTGTTTCTCCTGCACACACATGCCACGTCCTCCTCGGTAACCTCCAGGTGAAGATCCACAGTTCTCTCCACAGAATGCCCAACATCCTTTGTTTGTATCAGTACTGGGAAAGCTGAAACAGGTGGATTGCCATGAATTTGAGTCTAGCCTGAGCACAGTTCCATCATAGACTACTATCCAGAACCACATGGCATGAGCATGCCAGGAAGGAAGGAAGGAAGGAAGGATGGATGGAAGGGAGGAAGGATGGATGTCAGACATAGTGACACACCAGGCATAGTGACACACGCCTTTAATCCCAGCACTTGGGAGGCAGAGGCAGGCAGATCACTGTGGGTTTGAGGCCAGCCTAGTCTACAAAGTGAGGCCAGCCAGAAACCCTGTCTCCAAAAACCAAAACAAACCAAACCAACCAAGCAAACAACAGAGAGCCAGGTGTGGCGGCACACTCTTTAAATGCTAACCCTCAAGAGAAAGAAGCAGGTAGGTTTTTCTCTGAGTTTGAGGCCAGCCTGGTCTCCATAGCAAGTTCCAAGCCTGTTAGAGCTTCACAGTGAGGCTCTAACTCCAAATTAATTGTTAATTAATGTTAACAATTAAAAGCCCCAGCACTCAGGAGGCAGAAGCAGGCGGATCACTGTGAGTTCAAGGCCAGCCTGGTCTACAAAGAGAGTCCAGGACAGCCAAGACTACACAGGGAGACCCTGTCTCAAAAACAAAAACAAAACAAAACAAAACAAAAAATAAATAATAAATAAGTAAAATGCAAAAAGCAGGTGACTTCTCTTTGGGGAGCCCACACCTATGCTGGGGGGGGGGGGGGATGTGTCCTTTCCGATAACCTTTTTGTCTCTTAATCTTCATGCTTAAAGTCTATATTAAAATATAAAAAATAAAACCCCAATTTGCCTTATAAAGAAAGAAAGGTAGAGAGCAAAATATAAGGTTTTTAATTTTTAATTTTAATTTTATGTGTATGAGTGGTTTTTTGTTTGTTTCTGTTTGTTTGTTTTTTGAGACAGGGTCTCTCTGTGTGGCCTTGGCTGTTCTGGACTCGCTTTGTAGACCAGGCTGGCCTCGAACTCACAGCGATCCTCCTGCCTCTGTCTCCAGAGTGCTGGGATCAAAGGCGCGCGCTACCACGCCTGACATGTGTATGAGTATTTTGCTTGCATGTAAGTGTGTGCACTGTGCGAATGCAGTGCCTGAGGGAACCAGAAAGGGATCATAGATTCCCTGGTGCTGGAGTTACAGATGGTTTTAAGTTGCTATGCTGGTTCTGGGAACCAAACTTGGGTCCTCTGGAGTAGCAAACTGTTGTTGTTGTTTTGTTTTTCGAGACAGGATTTCTCTATGTAACCATGGCTGTCCTGGGACCAGGCTGGCCTCGAACTCACAGCAATCCACTTGCCTCTGCCTCCCAAGTGCTGGGATTAAAGGCATGCGCTACCACGCCCAGCTCCGGCAAACAGTGTTCTCAACCAGTGAACCATCTCTCCAGACCTGGACCTTCTTTTCTCAGGAAAGCACAGAGATTTCCCAAACACCCTGCTCCCTATCTTCCCAGCTGTTACAACTGAACAATTCGTGTCTCCTTTTCTTTTTCTGTCTTTGATGGCCCTCTCTCAACACAGCCATACCAGCTTTCATGGAGGGCCTCTCCTGAGTTTGCACTCTGGGATTTGTGCAATGGCATGTGCCCCGCGTGGTGGCATCACTCGGGGTAGTGGTATATACTGTACTGGAAAGCCTGTGTTCTATGCCTATCCCTTCCTCTCCTAGCACGTCCCAGCAACTGCTCAACTTCTTTACTCTTTTACAATGTCGTATGCTTGCAGTATTCCACATGCAGCTCTTTCAGGCAGAACCCTATTGGCAGACCTACATGCTTCTTTTAACCCAGGAGTATGGGGGCAGAGGTACTTTTGGGCTTTCTGACATAAGCCCTTGGGTAGCCCAGACCATTATATAGCACAACGTGACCAGGAACTGATCCTCCTGACTCTCCACGTGCTGAAATTACAAGCATGTACCACTGTACTAACATGGTTGGTTGGTTGGTTTGGGTTTTGGTTTGTTTTTTTTTTTTTGAAAGACAGTGTCTCATTCCATAGGCCAGGCTGGTCTGGAATTCATGGTGTAGTCTGTTGGCCTAAAATGCAAGGCCATCTTTCTTCCTTAGCATCACAAATAAATGTCTGTAATTATAGGCATGGGCCACCAGCAGTGATATGCACCAAGTAGATCCCTGACTGTCCCAGGCATAACAGCTTGGTTTTTTGTTTGTTTGTTTGTTTGTTTATCCCGTTGTCCCGCTACACCATAGATAATTTCTTTATTCACCTACTCAAGAACATCTTAATTTTTCTAAATTTAGGCAAATATCACTAAAGCTAGTGGGGGAAGCAACCTCAGGTGTGCTTCCGGGTGGGCACAGAGTTTCTCCATAGTCAATAAATATCAAAGCTGTAACTCATGGATCTGGCTGTAACAGCAAGGTTAGTGTGAAGCCTTTTCCAGAAGCTTCTGAAGTAGTCTGTCTCTACACAGCTCTGCCAGCCTTAGCGGTTGTCAATTCTGCACATCTGGGCTTTTCAGGCACATGTGTACAATGTTTTATTGTTTTTATGTGCAACTCCTGCAGATCACAGCAGGTCTTACCTTTAATCACAGTACTTAGGCAGTTAGAAGTGCAAAGCCAGCCAGGGCTATGAAAAGAGAACGGTGCTGGAGAGGTGGTTCTGTTGGCAAACAGGTTACCTAGCATGAAGGAAGTCCTGAGTTCAAACCTCAGCATCCATAAACGCCTGGGTGTGGAGTACACACGTGTAACTGCAAACTGCAGAGGTATGGAGGGAGAGACTCAGGAGTGCACAGCTCCTTAAACTGTATAGCAAGATCTGTCTTGGCTATGTAAGGCCTCATCTCAAGAAATATTTAAATATATATATATGGGGCTGGAGAGATGGCTCAGTGGCTAAGGGCACTGTCTGTTCTTCCAGAGGTCCTGAGTTCAATTCCCAGCCGCTACATGGTGGCTCACAACATTGTACAATGAGATCTGGTGCCCTCTTCCGGTGTGCAGGCATATGTGCGGGCAGATGACTGTATATGCAATAAATAAGTAAAGCTTAAAACAAAACAAAAACTACAGCTACCTGAAGATCTTTCATGTGCTTCTTGGAGACCCAAGTTTCTGTGGAGTAGTGGGACCATAGCTGTGTACCACCACACCCCATCTTTCTCCTTCAGAGGATCGAACCCAGGGCCTTATGCATATTAGATGAACACTTGCTACTGAGAGCATCCCCGAGAGGCTGTTGATTGGCCATATGATCCAGCTAAGCCTTGTCTCCAATATCTGAGGCCCAGTTGCCGGCATCTAAAATGGTGCTGATGTGTAAGAACTTTCAAGTCACCTCTGACCCTACGTGTAGCTCTGTCTCTTCCATCAGAGCCAGGGCCAGGGGTGAGTTTCTCTCAATGAAAAGCCCGAGTCCACGTGAGTGTCACAAGTCATGAGGTGAGTCACTCCCTTACATTGGCACTTCAGGGACTTGGGGGAACAAATTATAGCACTGGAATTTAAAGCAAACTTGGCCAGGGCGTGAATTAAGCAAGCCTGAAATCCCCGTGGAGCACTACCATGGACCACAAACAAATTCAGACTGATAATGGCAAGATTTAAATGAGAAAGTGTGTGTGTGTGTACACACAATTACATATAGGGCAGAACAAGGAGAATTTCAGACCCAACACACTTTGCGGATGCAAAGAGAAACAAAAATAGAAACCATCAAATAGCCAGATGGCTGAGCTTTCTATTTTTGAACCGACCATAAACTCTGTGGGAGAATGTCATGCGTAAAACCATGAAACATGGTGGAACCTTTAGCATCCCTGATCTTAAACCACTCTCACACACAGTGGCGGGGGAACTGAATACAGAGGTACCAGGCAGCCGCATTAGTCTGTCAAGGCACCCTTCGGTAATGCAGCACGATTCAAAGTATTAATCAGGCTTTCTTCATGCCTAAAGCCTGAGTTATTTACCAAGACTGTAATATTTCCAAGAAATGCCTAAATTAGTAGGTGAAGTTGCCTTCTCCTTCTCATGTTTCCACACCCAACTTCTTTTCAAACGTCCTAATACAGCCAGGGCGTGTCCACGGAACGTGACAGAGTAAACACATCCGTGGGTCACTGATGAGCCAAACTCTGAGAAACATCTGAGAGAATATGTTTGGAAAAGGCCCCGCACAGTTTAGAAGAATTTTAGAGTAACTCACAAATCGGCTAACCCAGTCAAAAGATTACTCACTTAAGAATGATATAATTACTTTCAGTTTGCTTAAAGCTGGGAAAAGTTGACACAGTGATTAAAGGGAAAATGAGTGAAAAAAAAAAAAAAATAGAGTTACATTCTACAGACTAAATTCAGGCTGTTCCGAGGAGCAGGCCCGAGGCTTATTTGAGGAAAGATTATCTTGACAAATTAGATAAACATTTTCTGCATGACAGCATGCTGATGGAGAGTAAGTTCAGCAAGCACACCTGGCAATGGTTGGCCTTGTGTTTGACCAAGGTGTTCAGTTTGCCCGAGTTCTCCCAGGGGCTTTGTTTACCATCCTGCAGGTAGGGGCAGAGCCAGGGGAGGCCTTGGTAACGGTTGTTGGGTTGTTGGGTTGTTGGGCACTGCAGATGTCTTACCCCACCCGAGCCCAGCCCTACCCCCATCTTCCCCTTTTGGGCCAAAACAACTCTTGACTAGACTGCGCCATGAAAGGCAACACAGACTCAACAAACAGGCCTGCAGTCTCGTGTTCTGAAGGCAAATACATGTGTCCATACCCCTGCCCGGCCCAGTCAGCAGGCATGGAGAGAGCAGCCCCTCTGGGAACTACCGTGGAGCCCGGCGTCTCCATCGCATTGTGTTGTCTCAAGAGGCAGGGAGGCCTAATCTCATGATATCTCTACTCTAGGCTACACTGCCTGGACTGTGGACAAGGGGAATAGCTGGTCTCCCCTCTCAACCCATCTCAAGGCCTCTGGGCATTACAGATGTCCGCTATACAGGGATCTGTGGAAAGCAGTTAATTCCTGGAGACAGAAAGAGGGGGACGGCTTCCTACTTCCGGTATTTCCTAGCGCTTTGATTCGGTTGAGGCAAGATCTTACTGTAGCGTGCAGGCTGGCCTGGAACCTGCAGTCCTCTTGTCTCAGCCCCACTAATGTGCCCAACTCACTCCCCTGCATCCTTCCCTCCTTCCGTCCATCCTTCCTTTCTCTTTCTTTTTAAACTTTTTTTTTTATTTTAGTGTTTGTTTGTTTGTTGAGACAGGGTTTCTCTGTGCCTGCCTCTGCTGTGATTAAAGGCATGTGCCACCACGCCTGGCTTAGTTATTATTATTATTATTATTATTATTATTATTAATTTTTTTTTTTGAGACAGACTTCAAACTCACTTATTTAGCCCAGGATGGCTTTGAACCTCTCATCCTCATGATCCCATCAGCCCATGGCTCAGATTACGGCCATGTACCACCATACCCGGCTTTCTGTGTTGTGGGAGACTGAATCCGGAGCCTAATACATGATGGGCAAGTGTTCTACTAACTGAGCTACAGTCTCAGCCCTATCTTTGCTTTTAAAAACTAATATTGTATCCATTATAGGGTTTTTTTTTTGTTTTTTTTTTTTTTTTTTTTTTTTTTTTGGTTTTTCGAGACAGGGTTTCTCTGTGTAGCCTTGACTGTCCTGGACTCACTTTGTAGACCAGGCTGGCCTCGAACTCACAGCGATCCACCTGCCTCTGCCTCCCGAGTGCTGGGATTAAAGGCATGCGCCACCACGCCCGGCCATTATAGAGATTTTAAAATGTTGAAATAATTAACTTTTAAATACAGTGGGGCATGTCTTTAATCTTAGCACTTGGGGGACAGGGGCAGGCAGATCTCTGAATTCTAGGTCAACCTGGTCTACATAGCAAGTTCTAGGCCACCCAGAGCTACAAAACGGCAGCCTATGGAGAGAGAGAGAGACAGACAGACAGACACACAGAGAGAAACAGAGAAACAAAGACAGACAGACAGAGACAGAGACAGAGAAAGTACAGACTGTATGGTAGTGGAGACAAGGAGTTGCTAAGTGACTCAGGTGGGTACACGCAGTAATGAGTTCACTACATGAGACAAAGTCACTGAGAAATAAAAGGCAGAGTTCTCAGGGGGCTTGAAGAGTCACCTTCGAACTCTACACAGGCAGTTAAAATCATAAGAGTCCCTGTGCATTGCATCTGCCTGTGTGTGTGTGTGTGTGTGTGTGTGTGTGTGTGTGTGTTTGCGTGCACGTACATGTGCACGACACACCTCATGGGGCAGATGGGGGTGTAGATGTGCTTTCATGAAAGATCTCACTATATAGCTCTGTTTGCCTGGAACTCACTATATAGAGAAAATTGGTCTAAAACTCGAAACACACCTGCCTCTGCCTCCTTAGTGCTGGCATTAATGGCACCTGCCACCCCATCAGGTTCTGTTCACATTTTTGTAAATAAGGAAGGCTCACACCTTAATGCCCTTTTCTGAGGTTGTCAGGGCTGAAGGGCAGACAGGGACAGAGACTAAAGTGACAGCAGGGACTGTACTCTCAGGTGCTCAGGTCGAGAATGCCACGAGGAGTTGAGAGAAAGAGGAAGGGCTAAAGCAGTGGTTCTCACCTGTGGGTCGCAACCCCTTTGGGGCTCAAATGACCGTTTCACAGAAGTCGCATATCAGACATCCTGCACGTCAGATATTTATATTATGATTCATAACAGTAGCGCCAAGTACAGTTATGAAGTAGCAATGAAGTATTTGTATGGTTGGGGGGATCACCACAACTTGAAAAAATGTGTTAAAAGATTGCTGCATTAGGAAGGCTGGGAACCACTGCCCCAAAGGGACACACTGGAGGACCAGGATGTGCTGGCTGGTCAGCCTGGGACCTTGAGCCAGTGATTTCAGTTACATACTAATATTCTTTTCTATCTATTTCTTTTGTTGTTGATGTTGTTGTTTTGTTTTTTGTTGTTGTTGGTATTTGTTTTTTGTTTTGTTTGTTTTTTTGAGACAGGGTTTCTCTGTGTAACAGCTCTGGCTGGCCTGGACCCCACATGGACCGCTTTTCTGGTTATCACTGTCCCATGGAATGACTGTCATTTGCAAACATGTCATATCTTTAGAAAGATTTTCCACTCCTGGCCATGTAGGAGACTGAGACAAGAGGCTCACTCTATGCTCAAGGCTAGCCTAGACTACACCTTGAACTCAGTGCCAGCCTGAGCTACATGAGGCCCTATCAAAAATAAATAAGAGACTGGCAAGGTGGTGAGGTGGTTACGAGTACTTACTGGACTTCCAGAGAACCTGAGTTCAACTCCCAGCAACTGCATGGCAGCTCACAACTGTCTGTGTAACTCCAGCCCATTCGAATGAAAAATATATGAATGTCTTTTCTACTGCATGGCAAAGCACCATGGCCAAGGAAATTTATAGAAAAAAGAACTTATTGGGGATTTGCAGTTGTAGGGAGTGAGTTCCTGACCATTATGGGGGGGGTGGAGAGAGAGAGAAGGGGGGGGGGAGAGAACAGAGACTAGACAGAGTGTACACTAAGAATAGTGTGAGCTTTTGAAACCTGAAAGTCCGCTCCCATTAACACACTTCCTCCAAGAGGCCACACCTCCCACTCTTGCCAATAGTTGCACCGACTGTAGAATGAGCCTTTGGGGGCCATTTTCATTCACATCATCACGTGCTTTTTCCTATTACTCCTAGCAACCTTGGGTGAGATATGTTGAGTCATGCCTGTAACATTAGTATTGAAAAAGCTGAGGCAGTAGGATTACCTTGAGTCGGAGATCATTCTGAGCTATAGCATGAGACCTTGTTTCCAAAAAATAGGGGGCTTAGCTGGGTGCACACCTGTAATCCCAGCACTCAGGAAGGTAGAGGCAAGTGGATGTGAGTTCCAGGCCAGCCTGGTCTACAAACAAAACAAAACAAACAGAAAAAAAAAAAAATAGGGGGACAGAGAGTATCTCAGCAATTAAGAGCACTTGCTCTTGAAGAGGGCCCAGGTTCAGTTCCTGGCACCCACATGGTGACTTACAACCACCAACTGAAGAGTTCTTTGGGATCCTATGTTCTCTTCTGACTTTCACAGGCACCAGAAATGCACATGGTACACAGACATACACATGTGCAGACAAAACACTCATACACATAAGAACAAATAAATCTAAAGAGGTGGGATGAGGCCACAAACCACAAAATTGAGACACTTCATTCTGCTCAGCAAATTCCAGGTCAGCAGGGCCACACAGCTAGACACTGCCCCATCCCCCCAACTGTAGAGAAAAAGTACAAATATACTTTGGTTGGGACTTTGGGCCCTATGGCAACTGTGTCCTTGAGTCCTTGAGGACTCTCCTTCTTCTTCTTCTTCTTCTTCTTCTTCTTCTTCTTCTTCTTCTTCTTCTTCTTCTTCTTCTTCTTCTTCTTCTTCTTCTTCTTCTTTAGGTTTTTCAAGACAGGGTTTCTCTTTGTAGCCTTGGCCGTCCTGGAGTCACTTTGTAGACCAGGCTGGCCTTGAACTCACAGCAATCCGCCTGCCTTGAGGTCTTTTCACCCAGGAAGAAAAGGTGTCAAGGCAGAAGAAGCCACAGAGGCCACAAAACCAGCCCAACTTCTGGATCCTTGCCAAAGAAGCAGTAAGACAGGACACTGAGATAATAGCTGCTTCCCTCATGCCAAGCTCCACAGGGAAGCTGGCGGCACATGCTGAGCAGAGGGCAAGGCCACTCTTCCACAGTGCGGGGAGAGGGGCCAGGGAGGAGGGGACGCCAAAGAAGGATCCGGTGTTTTCTCCCCTGATGGCCAGTAACACGACCCTTCCCAAGTCAGAAGAGTCAGCCAGGGGTCCTACACTTAGACACTGTCTCATAGAAATCAAGCTTTCCTCCTTCCTCCAATTTCGTAAGTGCAGGGAAGGCGTGGTGGAGACTCAGGATCTTTCCCAGGACCCAGTAGTGAAGGAGCACCCACTGCACTGTCTTTGGAAGTTGATGAGAGAAGGCAAAAGCCTGCATCTGACCGTGAGAAACTCTGCAGCCCAGGTGCCAACAGAGACCTCCCTGAGCACTGGTGTAAGATGTGGAGTCTCAAAACAGCCTCAGGAGAACCAGTTACTCTCCACCCAAAGCAAGAGAGATTTTAAAATGAAAGAACACAGGGCTGGGCGTGGTGGCACACGCCTTTAATCCCAGCACTCGGGAGGCAGAGGCAGGCAGGTCACTGTGAGTTCGAGGCCAACCTGGTCTACAAAGTGAGCCCAGGACAGCCAAGGCTACACAGAGAAACCCTGTCTCGAAAAACCAAAAAAAAAAAAAAAAAAAAAAAAAAAAAGAAAAGAAAGAAAGAAAGAAAGAACAGAAAGATCACAGGTGACCTGCCAGCTCTTGCCTATGACTCTAGCCACATGGAGGCAAAGACAGGAGCATTGCTGGGAGTTTGGGGGCATCATGGTGTGCTCCAGGCCAGCCAGGGGAGCACTGCAAAGCCTTGTGTAGTGGATGTAAACATATTTTTGCTTTTATCCAAACTGTGGGATGTGAAACAGACTGGTGTGAGGGTATGTGGTGTTTTTCCATTGGAAACAGATTTGTGAGAGAACATGTGATGTTTGTCCACTGGAAGAGGAACTGGCTCAGGCGAGGGCTTGGTCTTTGCCAACTGATAAACATCCTAGTAAGGACTCTGGGAGGTGCCTTGACTGTCCTGGCCTTACTTTGTAGACCAAGCTGGCCTCGAACTCACAGTGATCTGCCTGCCTCTGCCTCCCGAGCGCTGGGATTAAAGGCGTGCGCCACCATCACCTGGAGTAAATATCATATTTTTTTTAGGTAGATAATCTTTTATTGTCTGAGATGGAGTCTTACTTTGTAGCTCTGACTGGCCTAGAACTCACAAACTTGGACTGCCTCTGCCTCCCCAGTGTGTGCATCCCTGCGCCCATGCTACTTCATTTTATCCTTTCATACAATAGATATTCTGTTATATTCTGCCCCCTCCTCCAGTTTCTCCCAGAACACCCCCTGCTGACCCAACTTCATATTTTTCCCCTCTCTTAGAAACAGAAAACAAAATCAGAAATATACATGTATACACTAATAAAACAAAAACCCTCCCCTACAGCTCATACAACTTTATATTCTTTCTCGCCCTTAAAAAAAGAAGAGAGCTAGGCGGTGATGCTGCACGCCTTTAATCCCAGCACTCTATTACATAGAGAAACCCTATGTCAGAAAACAAAACAAAACAAGAAACACACACACAGGAAGGAGAAGGAGGAGAAGTCAATGTAGTAGTGACAGTTCTGGCAGTGGCACATGCTTTTTACCCCAGCACTCCACAGGCTGAATTAGGAGGATCTCTGAGTTCGAGGCCAGCCTGGGCTACAGAGTTCCAGGATAACCAGGGCTACACAAAGAAACCCTATCTGGTGTGTAGGTGCACAGGGTGAGGGAGTCAGAAAAAGAAAGCACAGAGCAAACAAGACACACTGAGTCCAGTCTGTGTTAACCAACTACTCCTACACATGGGATGGGGCCTGCCCTGGGGTATGGCTGACATACCCAGAGTCACTGCACTGAAGAAAACTGATTTCTCTCTCCCAGCAGCTGTCAGTTGCTGATAGCTTCTTGGCCAGGAGTGGGACCTTGTGTCTCCTTTCCCCTTCTTTGTGCTGAGAGTTTGTCGGGCTTGAACCTGGCCAGGTCTTGTGTTTGCTGCCACAGTCTCAGTGAGATCAGGTGTGCATCCGGCCCAATGTGTCTAGAAGACACTGTTTCCTTGGCATCGTCCATCACCTCTGCCTCTTCCAGTCTTTGCACCTCCTCCTCTGCGTAGGTCCCTGAATCTTGAGGGGATGGCTTTGATAAAGATATTTCATTTAGGTCTGAGTGCTTCGAGTCTTTCCTTCTCTGCATCTTGTTCAGTTATGGGTCTCTGTGTTAATTACCACCCACTGCAAGAAGATGCTCCTCGCCGGGCGTAGTGGTGCATGCCTTTAATCCCAGCACTCGGGAGGCAGAGGCAGGCGGATCGTAGTGAGTTTGAGGCCAGCCTGGTTTACAAAGCGAGTCCGGGACAGCCAAGGCTAACACAGAGAGACCCTGTCTCTGAAAAAAAAAAAAACACACACACACAGAGACCCTGTCTCTGAAAAAAAAAAAAAACACCACACTGAAGAAGAAGAAGAGAAGACGAAGAGAAGACGAAAGAAGAAGAAAAGAAGAGAACAGAAGAAGAAGAAGAAGAAAGAAGAAAGAGAAGAGAAGAAGAAGAAGAAGAAGAAGAAGAAGAAGAAGAAGAAGAAGAAGAAGAAGAAGAGGGTGCTCACCAGCTCACCCTTGGCATGCCCAGGAGAGAGTAGGTGTCTGTGCCCTCACTTCCCACAAGCTTTCACACAATCTCTGCCTTTTCCCCTTCTTCATCTGAATAAGGAACAAGGAAGTGCCACCTGTATGATGTGACAGATGCCAACAGAGCAGCCTGTCGCTAGGCTAAAGCAAGCAAGACTGTGTGCTACCACGCCCCTGTGCTTCAGAACTCTGTGCCCCCAACTCTCCTCCTGCACCTGTCTTCACCCCATATCTCCCTTGCTGCCTTGCACCCCATGTCCACAGTCCCAGCTTTACAATGGCTTATGTTGTTAATTGTTTCTGTTTGAGGATTAGTTAGCTAAAAGGCTCTTTCACATATATTTGTGTATATACATTATTACAAATATATAAAAATTATTATTGTGCTGAGTGTGTGCGCACAGTACAATGTTGGGGGGGCATCAGAGGACAATTCTTTTGAGTAGGTTCTCTCCTTCCATCTTTAGGGGGGTTCAAGGCATCCAATTCAGATCACCAGGCTTGTGCAGGAAAGTCTGCCCCACAATAAGGCAGTGGTTTTCAACTTGTGGGTCGTGACCCCCATGGGAGTCACATATCAGATACAATTTATAACCATAGCAAAATTACAGTTATGAAGTAGCAATGAGATGACGTCACGGTTGGGGGGGGCAGTCACCACAACCTAAGGAACTGTATTAAAGGGTCCCAGCATTTGGGAAGGCTGAGAGTCACTGCTGGTATGGCAGCTGTCAAAATGCCTTTCACTTACTGCCTGTACCCATGGGGCACTGTGTATGATCCTTCTGCTGTTTGCTGTCTCAGCCATGACCTCTTCGGAGGATTAGGTGCAAATGTCACTCTCTCTTTCCTGTCATAGATTATGCAAGTAGAAACTGGATTGTGTAAAGTACATGCTGGCTCTGTCTCCAGTGCTAACACAGCAACAGTGCTTAGGGACTTTTTTTTTTTTTTTTTTTTTCTTGCAGAGAGAAGGAGCCAGCAAAGACTCATAGCTATGCTCTCCTGGCAGGTGGAGATGACAAATTTCTGAGAGCCAGTCCCTGCAGAGGGAGCCCCGTAATCCATGACTGAAATGCAGCAAGGCCACTCCGTGCTCTGACAGGGGTGGTTAGCCCCTCCAAGGTCCTCGAGGGCAGCTGCAGTGACTAGATCTCCTGTGCATTCAAACTAGCACCCAACCGAGTGATTTTAGTAGAGATTAACAGAAGACTGGTAAGGCTGATGGGGTGCTGTTCCCCTAGGCAGCCTGAAGGGAGGGAGGGGGAAGAGCCAGCAGTGAGACACACTGCTCAGTTCAGTCCTGCTCTCTGTTCATTCCTGGCTGTCCTGGGACACACTCTGAAGACCAGACTAGCCTCGAACTCATAGATCTACTTGCCTCTGCCTCCTGAGCACTGGGACTAAAGGCATGCACCACCGCATCCCGCTACAGGTCTGGATATTTTGTTTGCCAATTGCACATGTAAATTAAGGTCCCACCTGTCCAGCCACTTGACATGGAGCACAGCACTTCAGAGTGGCCTCTCAGGAGATATTCATGCCTATCTGGTACAATGATTTAGCAGCTAATGATAAAATTAGCCTGGGCTAAAATCAGGGCTGGGCTGGGCGTGGTGGGCTGGGTGTGGTGGGTGGGGTTCTAGCCTAGCAGGCGTCAAGCCCCAGTTTTAACCCCAGCACTGCATAAACCAGGCGTGGCAACACTCTCCTGTTATCCCAGAGTTCCAAAGGTGGAGACAGGAGGATCAAGAGTTCGAGGCCATCCTTAGCTATATAGCAAGTTCTTAGCTACATGAAAAACTGCCTCAAAGTAAACCCAAAAAGATAAACTAGAAGAAAAATATTTTTTCAAATATTGTGCTTTTATTTTCTTTAATAAATTATACTCTTAAATATTTTCTTAATTATGGTTATATGTCTGCATATAGGTTTGTGCACATGAACATGGTGTCCCATGGAGTTGGAACTGTCCCACATGAGTGCTGGAAACTAAACTTGAAACTTCTGCAAGAGCGACATGGGCTCTCAACTACTGTGCCATCACTCCAAGCCAGATGTCTTTTTTTGTTTTTCAAGATAGCGCTAGCAGCCAAATAACTATTTTCTTTTCTTTTCTTTTTTTTTTTAAGTTAGTATTGTTTTTTTTTTTTAAGATTTATTTATTTATTATGTATACAATGCACATCAGATCACATTATAGATGGTTGTGAGCCACCATGTGGTTGCTGGGAATTGAACTCATGACCTCTGGAAGAGCAGTCAGTGCTCTTAACCGCTGAGCCATCTCTCCAGCCCCCAAATAACTATTTTCAAAGCAATTATTCTCATGCTGTAATGTATGTACTTATGAGATGCAATGTGCTAATCATACGTGTATACAATGTCTAAGGACAAAAGCGGGCCAGCTAGTGTTTCCTTCCAAACACTCATTGTTGGCTTGTGGTGGGGACCTCAGAGCTCGTCTCTTCTTGTTCTTCACAAAATAAATAAAAAGTAATTGAAACTACAGTCACTGCACCTTACTTTGAATAAGTCATCTTCCAAGAGGGCATGATGGTCCACAGTTACAATCCCAACTCCCAGGAAGCCAGAAGACAACAGCAACATTTAAAGGTCAGCAAAATTAAAAATTCTTTCTGAAAATGACAAGACAAGCACCATCAAGATGGCTGAGAGGCTAAAGGAACTTGTGGACAGCAGTGACAACTGGGTATAAAAGAACCAATTCCTGTATATTATCCTTGGGGTGACACACACATACACACACACACACACACACACACACACACACACACACACACACACACCATGTGCACACACAACAAAGCAATACATACATATATATGTATATACACACACGACACACACTCATATATACATTTTTGAGACAGGGTCTCTCTCTCTACAGCCCAGATTTGCCTGGAACTCACTGTATATACCACCAAGCTGATCTAAAATTCATAGACATCCATCTACCTCTGCTATCCAAGTGTTGTGCTTATTGGTGAATGCCACCACTTTAAAAAAAAAAAGAAGTTTTAGCAGAGTGTGGTGGTGCGTACCTTTAATCCCAGCGCTTGGGAAGCAGAGGCCGATGAATCACTGTGAGTTCGAGTCTCACCTGGTCTACACAGTGAGTCTAGGACAGCCAAGGCTATATGGAGAAACCCTGTCTTGGAAAAAAACAAAAAAAGTTTTAAACAAAAACAAAACTAATGATAAACTCAGCCAGATGTGGTGGTTCATGACCCTAACACCAACAACTGGGAAGCTGATACAAGCAGAATACCCTGAGTTTCAGGCCAGCCTGGCCTACAGAGTCAGACCCTGTCTCAATAAATAACAGCAACAGTAATTCATTTTGCCTTTTGTTTGTTTGTTTTTTGAGACAGGGTTTCTCTCTATAATAACCCTGGCTGTCCTGTACTCACTTTGTAGACCAGGTTGGCCTCGAACTCACAGCGATCCCCCTGCCTCTGCCTCCTGAGTGCTGAAATGAAATCATTTTGCCTTTATTTTACAAACAGTGAGCTGTGCGTTAATTTTTTTGTGGTTGATTTTCCGGGTGATTGTGGCAGAGGTGCAGTACACATGGGTGCTGGGGACTGAAATCAGGGTCATCACTGCCGACTAGTTTCTGGACTGCTCTAAGCAATTTTATTATTATTATATTTATTTTATTTCTTTAAAAGATTTATTTATTATGTATACAGTGCTCTGCCTGTATGTATCCCTGCACAACAGAAGAGGGCATTAGATTACATTATAGATGGTTGTGAGCCACCGTGTGGTTGCTGGGAATTGAACTCAGGACCTCTGGGAGCACAGTCAGTGCTCTTAACCTCTGAGCCATCTCTACAGCCCAATTTTATATTTTATTTCAATTTAGTCTGGTTTTATATCTTGGGACAGGTTTTTTGTTTGTTTATTTGTTTGTTTAGTTTTTCAAGACAGAGTGCATGCCTTTAATCCCAGCACTCCAGAGGCAGAGGCAGGCGGATCTCTGTGAGTTTGAGGCCAGCCTACTGGTCTACAAAGTGAATTCAGGACAACTAGAGCTACATAGAGAAACTCTATCTGGAAAAACCAAAAAAAAAAAAAAAAAAAAAAAAAAAAAAGATTAAATCTGAGTTTGGTGGACCATGATGTTCCCAAATGTGGGAGATTGAGGTAAGGGGATTGCTATGATTTCCAAGTCAGTTTCAACGTGGTGGTGCATACCTTTAATCCCAGCACTCAGGAGGCAGAGGCGGGTGGATCGCTGTGAGTTCAAGGACAGCCTGATCTACAAAGTGAGTCCAGCACAGTCAAGGCTACACAGAGAAACCCTGTCTCAAAAACAAAACAAAACAAAAACCCCAAAAACATAAAAAAGAAAAAAACAAAAAACAAAAAGAGTGTGTGGGGTGTACGTGGGTACCATCTTATGCTTGTGGAGTTCAGAGGACAATGCACTAGAGCTACTTTTCCCTTCCTACCAGGAAGGCCCTGGGATGCAGCTCTGGTTGACAGGCTTGGCTGTGGTGCCTTCAGCTGCTGAGTCATCTCACTTGACCACATTTGGTCCTAAAGATAGTCATTCTGACTGGGTTTGACATAATCAGTTTTAATTTTCATTTCCCTTAATGGCTAAGGGTACCGAATACTGCGTCTCTTCTGCTGAGAGCCCTCTGTTGAGGTCTTTGGCCTGTATATTTGCTAGGTGATTTGAGGTTTGTTTGGTTTGGTTTTTTTTGTTTGTTTGTTTGGTTGGTTTTTAAGATTTTTTTTTTTGAGATAGGGTCTCTTTGTGTTAGCTTTCGCTGTACTGGACTGGCTTTGTAGACCAGACTGGCCTCAAACTCACAGCGATCCACCTGCCTCTGCCTCCCGAGTGCTTGGATTAAAGGCGAGCGCCACACCTACCACCACCTACCACTTTTATTTCTTTTGTTCATGGGTTAAATTCATGTCAGGCTGCACAGAAAGTCCTTTTAACCACTGAGCCATCTCCCCTGCCCTTGGCAACTTAAAATCTCCTCCGCATTGGGACATTCAACAGCCGCTGCAGACTTCCCCTCCTAAGCAAGCACGTGTCAAGTACTTGTAGGCTCGCTAACCCTGTGATGCAGATTTCATTCCCAAATGCATGCCCTGCTTTTGTAGGATGGCACCCAGATCAGGGAACCTTTCCCAGGAACCTCTGGGGCTCTGCTCCTCCTTTCTCACTTTCTCTCTCCCTTCTTCCACGCTTCATTTCGTCTCTTGTGAAAATACATCTTGTTTGTTTCTTTCTTTTGGTTCCTTTTTAGATAAGGTCTTAGGTAGCCCAGGTTGGCCTGCAACTGCCTAGCTATCTAAGGATGGCCGTGAACACTGGCGCCTCCTGCCTCCACGTCACTGGGGCTGTGGTTACAGGCCAGAGCCACCGTAACTAGATAAGCGAGGTGTTTGCTGATGTTGTTGTTAATGTTGTTGCTGTGATTTTTTTTGTTTTGTTTTGTTTTTAGAGACCAGCAATCCATTGCTCAGGTGCCTCTGAAGTGCTGGATTACAGACGTGAGGTCCCCTGGCTTTATGAGAAATGACAATGGCCGTTCACTGTGTAGTCCATGGTGTCAAGGCAGAAGGAGTCCTGGAGAAAGGCAGATGTGCAAGAGTGTGAGTTGTGAAAGAGCAGCTCTCGGGGGCTGGGAACTTTGGGTTTGGAGCCCAGGAACAAAGTTATTGGCCTGCGCATCAGATACAACCCAAACATTGGGACGCATGGTCTGGACTTGTGTGTAGTATTGTAGGCCAGTATTCAACCCAGAGGACAAGAAACAGTAAAGGCTGCCAGGAGCCAAACAGGATCAGGAAGGAGGCTCCTGCAGAAGACCGAGGTTCATCCTTTCTGGCAAATGAATTCTACCTCAAAGGCCAAGAAGCATCTCAGTGAAACGTGTTGTTGTTGTTGTTGTTGTTGTTGTTGTTGTTTTGGTTTGTGTGTGGTGAGGGAGGGGTGTTTTGTTCTGCTTTGTTTTGACACCAGGTCTCAGCGTGTATCTGGCCTTCCACTGCTAGAGCTCTACCTGGTTTGGCTTCCCAAGCACTGAGATTAAAGGCCAGCGCCATCATACCTAACTTCTTTTTCTTTTTCATAATGAGCGACTGCTTCTTATGTGTTAAAGTAAAAAAGTGCAGGCCATGATGACACAAGACCTGTATCCCAGCATTCAAGAGGCAAAGCAACAGGGTCAGTAGCTCAAGGCCAGCCTCACATATTTAGCCAGATCTGGGACACAGTGGGCTTCCTGAGACTTTGTAAAATAAATACATGAATGAATGAATGAATGAATGAGTTAATTAGCTAGCCAAGCCTCATTTATTTTGAGTGGTACTGGCAGTGGCCAGGACATTTCCATCTTCAAAAAAGAAATAATACTGTAGACAGAGCTGACCTGGCATGACATTGCAGGTCACACACCTGTAATCCATGCACTCTGGTGACTGAGGCAGTCAGCTCTCTGGGTTACATAGGCAGTTCCAGGCAAGATGCTGTGTGAAATACAAATCAGTGAATAAGCAACCAGTCCTGTGTGATGCTTTGTGGCCATTTGGGACATCTGTACATTTTGATAAGGAAGACTGCAAGATACTTTGGGGGGGTGGGTGGTAGTGGTGATGTTTGGTTTGGTTTGGTTTTTGTTTTTTTGAGACAGGGTTTCTCTGTGTAGCCTTGGCTGTCCTGGAATTTGCTTTGTAGACCAGGCTGACCTCAAACTCAGGGGTCCACCTGCCCCTGCCTCCCGAGTGCTGAGATTAGAGGTGTGTACCACCACTGCTAGGGTACAAGATACTTAAAAGAAACAAACAAAAAACAAAAAAACAAAACAAAACAAAAAAACCTTTCATTTGGGATTTAATAAGGGTAGCAAGATTTCTAAAACAATGTTGCATGAATGTGTTATGTGAATTTTTAAAAAGAACTAGAATTAATCCCAGCACTCAGGAGGCAGAGGCAGACATATCTCTGTGAGTTCGAGGCCAGCCTGGTCTACATACAGATCAAGTTTCAGGACTACACAGAAAAACCCTGTCTCGAAAAACGTAAAACCAAAAAAAAAAAAAAAAAAAAAAAAAAAAAAACCCTAAACTTTGTGTGTATACTTCATGTGAATGTGAGCAAGGCTGTGTGAAGGTCAGAGGGCAACCTTAAGGCCATGGCTTTCCCTTTCCACTTTGTTGGGCCAGATTCCTCTTGTTATTTCTGTTATGTTGAATACTCTATCACCCTGTCCCTTAGATTCCAGGCACTTCTGTCTCCACCTTCCACCCCACTGTAGGAATGCTAGGGTTACAAATTTGTTCCAGCCACTGCTACACCACCACACCGCCACACCGCCACACCGCCACACAACCACACAGCCACACAACCACACCAAGTGTTTTAAATGATGGTTCTAATGACTGAACTCTCCTGAGCCCGCTGAGCCATCTCACTGGCTGGAAACTTGATTTTACACAGTAGTGATGAGGTCACCTATTTGCTTGAGGAAGGTTTCCAGGACAAGGGAACCTTAAGCTGAGTCTAAAAATGAGGAAGTAAAAGGAAAGAGGGCAGAGACAGAGGATAGACGCAGGACTAGGGGTGGGTGTCAAGGTGGGAGGCCCAAGGCCCTCTAACTTCTTTCCGATCTCAGGAGCATTGCCAGAAAGTGAGGCCTTGGGTATGTGAAGGTGCTCTGTAAACCACACATCGGTCTCACAGGATTAAAAGGAATATTGTCAAAAGGAAGTAATGCACTGGGTATGCCCTGAAAACAAAATGCATGTAAGAGCATTCTTCTTTATATAAAAATGAATTAAATTATTGATAAGTATAATTATATGAGTAACAGATTCCCATATAGCATTAAGACTGAATTGCAGGGTATTTACTTGTTTCACGTCTCTGAAGAGCCACTATTGCAAATTATATTCTCTTGGCGTGTTGAAAGAAAGAAAGAAAAGAACAAGGCAAGCTGAGAAAAGCTACCCAGAAATATCATTCTACCTCGCCATGATTCTGTTTTTCTTTTGCATAAGCCTGTGTCTTTCAAATAAATCCACAAGCAAATAGCTCCATTCTGTAGATGAGGAATTATAAAAGACCATGTAATCATCTGACAATGGGACTGAAAACAAGCCCGGCTCTTCTTGAGAAGTCACAGTGTGCAGGTCTGTTTGCTCCCACTTACAGAGTCTACCCCTGGCCTTTCTTGTCTTCTAATTGGACTTTATGAATGAGGCGGAAGGGTGCTCACTAGCTGCCACTGACTGTAGGAAAGAGATCTGTGGAGGCAACAGAGGTCCACACACGGGAAGCCAGCCTTTGTGTGGGGACAAGAAAAAGAAGCGAAACCCAGAAACTCAGAGCCCCATTTCTGAAAGACAAGAGCTATTTCCTCAGTCTTCAATGGAGGCTTTGAGTACGACACAGTGACATGTGGGACTGAAACTGATGCACAGGTTTTAGAACTCTCGGTCTCTTGCCTTCGCAGAATCTATCCGTTCCAAGAGAGGGTGCCAAAAGGAGAAAGACAGACAGTCTCAAACTCGCAGAGCTCTGCCTGCCTCTGCCTCCTTGACTGCTGAGATTACAAGCGCATGCCACCATGCCCAGCTGAGGATCAGGAATTCAAGAAAAGCTTAGCAAATAGCAGGTTTAAGGTTATCTTAAGATGGTTGCGTGACAGACACCTCACTTCAACTAGATAGATAGATAGATAGATAGATAGATAGATAGATAGACAGATAGGCAGACACATACACACATATACAGATAGGCAGATAAATGCCTTAATGGCTAAGAGCACTTGATGCTGCTCCAGAGGACTCAAGTTGTATTCTCAGCACTCATGTCCAAGTGCTCACAAGCACCTGTAATTCCATCTCCAGAGAGTCCAGCACACTCTTCTGTTCTCAGCAAGCACAGGGACTCATGTGGCATTCACATAATACAAATATGTTTAAAAGTAAAAATAAACCAGGCGTGGTGGCACATGCCTTTAATCCCAGCACTTGAGAGGCAGAGGCAGGCGGATCGCTGTGAGTTCGAGGCCAGCCTGGTCTACAAAGCGAGTCTAGGGCAGCCAAGGCAACACAGAGAAACCCTGTCCTGAACCTCCCCAAAAAGTTAAAATAAATAAATAAACAAACAAATAAACAAAAGAGCCAATTTTCCCACTGTAACCCAGACTGGTCTGAAAGTTACCAAGTAACTTAGGTTGGTCTCCAAAGTGTGTTCCTCCTGTCTCCACCTCCCAAAGGTTGGTATTACAGGCTTGTGTCACCATATCCTGAGTGTGTGTGAGTGTGTATGTAAGTTTGTGTGCACATGAGTGTGAGTGTCTGTGCATATACATGTGTGTGAGTGTGTGTGAGTGTGTGTGAGTGAGTGTGTATAAGTGAGTGTATGTGAGTGTGTGTGTGAGTGAGCGAGTGAGTGGGTGTGAGTGGGTGTGAGTGTGTGTGAGTGTGTGTGAGTGAGTGTGTATAAGTGAGTGTATGTGAGTGTGTGTGTGAGTGAGCGAGTGAGTGGGTGTGAGTGGGTGTGAGTGTGTGTGAGTGTGTGTGAGTGAGTGTGTATAAGTGAGTGTATGTGAGTGTGTGTGTGAGTGAGGGAGTGAGTGGGTGTGAGTGGGTGTGTGAGTGAGTGAGTGTGTGTTAGGCTAGTGGCAGGAAGGTGAAGAATTCAAAGGCATCCTCACTGAGAGGCCAGATTGGGTTACATGAGACCATATCTTAAAAACAACAAAAGCAAAATATTCTTAGAATCACATTAAGGGAGTCTTTTTACACAGAGAAACCCTGTCTCAAAAAACAAAACAAAACAACAAAATAAGGGCTGGAGAGATGGCTCAGCGGTTAAGAGCACTGGTTGCTCTTCCGGAGGTCCTGAGTTCAACTCCCAGCAACCACATGGTGGCTCACAACCATCTAGAATGAGGTCTGGTGTCCTCTTCTGGTGTGCAGTTGTACATGCAAATGCAACATTGTAAACATAATAAATAAAGCCAGGCGTGGTGGCGCAGGCCTTTAATCCCAGCACTCGGGAGGCAGAGGCAGGCGGATCGCTGTGAGTTCGAGGCCAGCCTGGTCTACAAAGCGAGTCCAGGACAGCCAAGGCTACATAGAGAAACCCTGTCTCGAAAAACAAAGCAAAAAAAAAAAAAAAGGTTTTTTTCTGAGACTGGCTTAATTCTCATGTGCAGTTTACCAAGGCTCACATAACTTGGATCCTAGAATTCTGACTAGGGGTGGTGAAGGTAGGAAGAAAAGATAGGTACGCAGCGTCACATGCAGGAAAGCTGGGGAAGTTTGTACTCTAAGGAAGAGCACCCAGAACCTCAGCTGTTTATCATGTACAGCACAGGCGAGTCCAGTATTCACAGTAGGTCTTCATAGTTGAGGCGGAAGAAGCTGGAGTCGCTAGTCTTTCCACACCCTACTCACTGCATCACACCAGACTCCTAACGGAAACTTGCTGGTCCTCTTAGGTTTCTCCTAAGCGAAGACTTTTCCATTCCTGTGGGGCTGAGGCATTGGTGTCTTCAACAGGGCTGCACCATGCCAACAATACAAGCTCACCCAAGACTTCACCCACTGACGCCTTCTTAGGATTCCTACAGTGGCTCCTAAATTTTACACAGATATAGAGTATTTTATATAGATACATAAAATCATGTGTGTACATGTAACACGAAAGATAGGAGCCAACTTACCTAGGAGAACAAAGGGGTCTAATAAAAAAAGGGATGGGAGCTGGGCGTGGTGGTCCTCACCTGTAATCCCAGTGCTCGGGAGGCAGAGGCAGGTGGATCTCTGTGAGTTCCAGACCAACCTGGTCTACAAAGCAAGTCCAGGACAGCCAAGGCTGTTACATAGAGAAACCCTATCTCAAAAAACAAAAACAAAAACAAAAACAAAAAAAGAAAAAAGAAAAGGGATGAGAAAGGGGAGCAGAGGGGAGTATGGGGAATATGCAGGATACAGACTTTACACTAGTGTAAGTTTCCTCGTGCAACAAAGCACGGAGCACAATGGTTTTATTCATTCATTCATTCATTCATTCACTCATTGAGACAGGCTCTCATTATGGAGCTTGCCTAGCCTGGAACTTACTATGTGGCCTAGGCTGGCCTCAAACCTGTGATCCTCCTCGCACCTCAGTCTCATGTCTGTGCAATCACACTCCAGTTCTTTGCTTTGCTTGTTTCACTTTGTTTATACAAAGGCTGATGTATTTGACCAAGGGTGACCTTGAACTCTTGACCCTCTGCCAACACTGCCCACGTGGTAATCTTAGAGGCCTGTGCTAACACATCAGGTGGCAGCTGCCACAGTTCCTTCTCCTTTTCCTCCTTATGGTCCAGGCTGGCCTTGAACTTATAGCAACCCACTTACCTCTGCCACCCAAGTCCTGGGATAGTAACCATACACCCTCACTGACTCCTAGCATCTCTCTTTTCAGTCAAGATGAGTCTCAAGACTTTGGTAATAACGAAATGTAACATTCACACTATTTACTCATGAACTCATTAGGATTTTGTCTCTACTGAAAGAATTAATGTGATTGCCCCACACATCAGATTCAAACCCCTAACATAATCTGAAAAAGCTTCCACGTGTTGGAGCAAAATCCAAGAGGCCTTGGGTGTGCAAGGCAAATACTCAGTGCAGACCTTCACTGTCATGCCCTAGTTGGACTATTTAAAATTTTTAATTTTTAAAATTATGTTTATAAGTGTGTGCCTATGTGTGGATATGTGTCTGTGAGTGCAGGTCCCTGAGGAGGCCATAAGATATTATCAGATCCCCTTAGGCTGGAATTCACAATAGGCAGTTGTGTGACTTGCCTAGTGGATACTGGAACTGAACTCAGGTCCTCCAGAAGAGCAGCAGGCCCCTTAGTTGAAATGTTCAAAGATAATCATGAGATACTGAACACAGTAATATTGTGTTTTGGATTAATATATTTAAGCATTAAAAGTTATCACCTTAAGTGGGGTATGGTGACTCACTCCTGTCATTCCACAACTTGGGTGGTTGAGTTGGGAGGATCATGAGTTTGAGGCCAACCTGGGCTACAGAATGAGACCTTATGTCAAAACAAAACAAAAAACATTTCATCACCATAATAAAGGAAGGAAAAAGAAAGGAAAAGGGGGGATGGGGAAGAACGAAGAGAAGAGAGGGGAGGGGAGGGAAGGGAAGGGGAGGGAATTGGGGAGAGGAGGAAGGGGAGGAGAGGAGAAAAGCAGGGAGGGGAGGGGAGGGGAAAGGGAGAGGAGAGAGGAGATGGGAGGGGAGGGGAAGGGAGGAGAAGAGAGGGAAGGATAAAGGGTTTTGTATCTGTCTCAACCTCTCTGCTGTTAGGCTTCCTCTCCCAGCTATGGTCTGATGAGTCGATGAGTCTGCCAAACCCCACAGTGTATCAAAGGCGCATTGATTTGGGACTGAGCAAGAAGGTCCTCAGCCACAGAGAGTTATCTGTCCTGTGTGCGTACCCTCAAAGTACAGATGGATCCTCAGGGCAGGAATTAGAGCTGAAGGGAGAAGTTCTTCTTGGTGGAATACAGTGCGTTGATTCACTCAGAGGCACCAGGGTGGGTCTGTTTCTGGCCCTGTGTCCAGTCATGGTAGATATGACGACTGCCTTCAGTGTGCCTCTGACTCTCCCCACAGGAGGTCCGTGGATCATCACTGGACTCGAAGTGAGCTTCCTGTGCCTGGAGAACATCTGAAGAGGTTTGGAGTGAGTCACTGAAGTCTGGGTGTCACCTCCCCAGACTATCCAGGATAGACAGAGTCTTTCACTGGTGAATTCTGGCTGCTGGCTGAGGTGTGCCGGAGGAGACACAGAAGCAGGAGCCAAGCTGGGCAAGGCCAACATCTCCTAACTCTTAATATAGAGGACATGTGGGCTGAGACCTGGGTGGATGCTGGGCTGGCTGAGTAAACAGGATGGGATGAGAAAGAATGATGCTTTTATATTCTTGTCTATTATGGGTCCAGGGAGACTCTTCTGCTGAGACGAAAGGCAGACGCTGAATTAAAGCAAGTTCGTTCCAGAGCTAACTGTTCAGGTCCCTGGTGGCTACTTCCCTGTATACTGTGGGAAAGCTAGATGCAATCTGATTGTTAACCAGACCTCTCTGCCATCTTTGACTTACAGCTCTGTCACTTGTCCATCTGAGAATGCTTGTCTTACACCTGTCACTTATTTGCTAATGTCGCTAAAAGTAACTGAGTATAACTATTACCAGGCATTAAGGAAATACCTGGGTAATAGTAATGAATTAGTTGAAGTATCAAAACACGAGACACAGGCAAACTAGACTCAGGCCCCTGGAACAGAAGCTGTGCCTGGAGTAAATTAGCCCAGAGTAGAGGGAAGGGGCAAAGTGACTCCAGGAACACAAAAGCTGACAAGCACATTGAAGTGGGAGCCAACATCATCAGCACTGCTGTGTCACTGATGTCCATCCCTTTTCTTATTCTGAGACAGTTTCCTGGTAACTGGCCTTGACCTCATTCTGTATCTGAGGTTAGGCTTGAACTTGTGATCCTCTTCCCTCAGCCTCCCAAGTGCCTACAATTACAGGCCTGTGCCTGGAGGCATTCTTTCTTTCATTTTTTCATTTTTATTTTTTTGGTTTTTTGAGACGGGGTTTCTTTTGTAGTCCTGGCTGTCCTGGCCTCACTTTGTAGACCAGGCTACTCTAGAGCTCACAGAGGTCTGCCTGCCTCTGCCTCCTGAGTGATGGGATTAAAGGATACATCATCACACCTGGTCTCTCTCTCTCTCTCTCTCTCTCTCTCTCTCTCTCTCTCTCTCCCTCCCTCCCTCCCTCCTCTGCCTTTCCTCCTTTTCTTTCTTTCTTTCTTTCTTTCTTTCTTTCTTTCTTTTGTTTTCTCAAGACAGAGTTTCTCTGTGTAGCCTTGGCTGTCCTGGAGCTCACTCAGTAGAGCAGGCTGGTCTCGAACTCTCAGAGATACGCCTACCTCTGCCTCTCTGAGTGGTGGGACTGAAGGTGTGCACCACTTCTGCCCCCCAACACCCCCTCCCCTCAACCAAGGCTCGGCTTTCTTAAGTGATACAGGTTGAGTGATGTAGCCAGTGGTAAAGTTCTTGGCTAGCAATTCGCAGACCCTAGTTGCCAACATCAATAACACAAAATTAACTTGTGTTTGAGTGCGAATGTCCCCCCCCCCCCCCCCCCCCGCACAGGTTTATTCAAATGTTTGGGCCACAGTTGGTGGAACTGTTTGGAAAGGATTAGGAGGGGTGGCCATGTTTGTATCATTGTTGGCAGATTTCAACACTCCTCCCATTCCCAGCATGCTCTCTGCCTCCTGCCTGTGGTTCAAAATGTAAGCTCTCAGCTGATGCTCCCCTCTGGAGTAATAAGCCACAAATAAACTTTTCTTCTGAGTCCCCTTAGCCACAGTGTCTTATCACAGCTATGGAACCCATACAGTCCCTAAGTATATTAACATACAAAGCAGAACATCTTATCATTAAAACCATTAACTTTAGGAATTGAGTGCTTGCCTAACCTGCATGAGGCCCTGGGCTCAATTCCTAGCACCATGTAACACATGCTAGAGATTTCATTTAATGTTTCCTTTTTTTTGTTGTTTTTTGTTTTGGGTGGCGAGGAGGCGGGTCTGAGACACGGTGTAGCTATGTATCTCCCTGGCTGGCCTATAACTAACTCACTATGTAGGGTCTGTCTGGTCTCATCCTTCCAGACTGCCTCCCTGTTACCTCCAAGTGCTAATCACCTTTTCAGCCTTAAATTTAACACAATAAATACACATATTATAAGCATTGGGTGTTTGGAAAGCTTATACATAAAACTTGTGTTGCGCCTTGCTACATCATATAAAAAACAGGTATGAAAGACAGGCATTGTGGCGAGACACCCTGTCTCAAAAATAAATAACCAAACAAATAAATAAATAACCACATGCGCATATATCTATGACAAAGTTTTAGCCACAAAAACTATAGCCAGTATTAAAGAACTAAACTGTTAACAGATTTTTTTCATTTATCAATTTTATTTCACACAATATAAGAGAAGTGAGAACCTTGTCAGTTGAAAAAAGAAGAAGAAACGTACTTTATTTCATGCCATTATTTCTTTTTCGTCTCCTAGCTTAAACACACCCATACACAGCTTTTGTTTCCAGATCCTTATTATAGTGTCCATAAAAAGCATTAGAAATACACTGTTTCAGAGAGAGAACTTGATTCCTCATCTGTCCAAATTGTTAGTTTTCTGATTGACTTCAAAAACCAAAACTTTACTCTCTTTGAGGGAAAATAATCTATTTTTCACAGCAAATTCCAATCTGTCAGTCACTCTGATAGACGCACAGCTCCAACCACATTATTTTTGGTTTCAACGAACATATTTTAAATATCATTTTTAAAGGCAAAGGCAACTCAACATCTTGGTTAGCTCCAAAAGTTCTCTTCTCTCAGGAGAGGGCAGAGTTTGGTGATTGCTGTTGTTCTGTTTAGCTTTGTTTGAGACGGGGTGTCAGAGCCAAGGACCGCCCGGACTCATCTGTGATGAAGACAGACTTGAACTTCTGATCTCGTCTCCAACCAGACAGCTGCTTCTGCTCCTCGTCCTCCTCCTTCTCTTCCTCCTCCTCCTCTTCCTCCTCCTCCTTGTCCTCCTCCTCCTCCTCCTCCTCCTCCTCTTCCTCTTCCTCCTTGTCCTCTTCCTCTTCTTGTCTTTTGGTTTGTTTGTTTGAGACAAAGTCTATCTGTGGAAAGATAGACAGCCTTGAACTTGTAGCCATCTTCCTGTCTCAGCTTCTTAAGTACTAGGATTACACACACACACACACACACACACACACACACACACACACACACACAGGAATCACCACGCCCACCTTGGTTCTCTTGTCATCCAGTGACAAGTTTTCTGATGTAAGAAGCTCTCTTCAAGTAGCAAACAGCCCTGGGATCTGTGCAGACATGCAAACCGAACCCACACATGTCTCAGCAGGAGAGGCTGTGCCGAAAAGCTTGTAGCTTATATATTTTTAGTCCTAAATTGCACAGCAAGTAACTTTAGCTCCCAGACATAAAATGATTAAAAGGGAAAAAAAAAATTAAGTTCAGGAAGTTCTTACAGCTCATGGTTTTAATCAATGAGTCATTTGTGTGGGTCAGAAGGACTTGTCACAATGGGTCACTATGTGAAGACACCAACTGCAGTTTCACTGTCACTTCCCCTAGGGAACTAGGACATTTAATGTCTCACGCTCCAAGTACAGATAGAGGTTAGCGTTGGAGGATTTTGTTGTTGTTGTTGTTGTGGTTGTTAGTATTTATTCTTCGAGAACATCTCTCTGAGAACTTGCTTTAGTTGTTGCGGGAAGAAGAAGTTGCGCTGCATGCTCAGAGTTCTTTGGAAGCCAGTTACCCAAAAGTGTTCAGCCTTGAAACGACAAATTCACTAAGCAGATGTTCAGGAGGATTAGCTTCTAACACATGGGGCCTGGGCAGCAAACCCGGGTCATCAGGCTTGCCTGCGAGGAAGAAGCCTGAGGACCCTTCTACTTTGTGGGGTGTGGAGGGTGTCCGCTTGAGTTTTGTTAGGGCGCTTGAGGGAGAGGTTATTTAGGAGACAATGGGCGCATTACGGGAGATAACAGCGCTGAAGGTCAAGCGCTGAAGGACAATGTCTCTCCCCATCCAGTTAATCTACCATTAACTGTTTATGTATCTCCAGGCAGGAACAGGCTCTCCTAAACTTCTCTCCTGTGGTGATGTTTTTATGGATTCACTTGATCTCTTCTCAAATACTTCATTTTACAACTTCCCCTCAAACTGGGTGGTGGTGGTGCACACTTTTAATCCCAGCACTCAGGAGACAGAAGCAGGTAGATCTCTGAGTTCAAGGCCAGCCAAGGCTAGACAGAGAAATCCAAACTTACCCCTACTCCCACCCCTTAGCCTCCCCTCCCGACACCAGGGGGCAGGGGCGAGGAGAAAGTGCTGGGCACGTGCCTTTACTCCCAGCACTCAGCAGGCAGAGGCAGGTGGATCTCTGAGTTCAAGGCCAGCCAAAGCTAGACAGAGAAATCCTATCTCACAACCCACCTCCCAAGCCTGCCACCACCCCCACCACCCCACCCCACCCTGCACCAGGAGTTGGAGGAGAAAGTGCCAGGCACAAGCCTTTAATCCCAGCACTTAGCAGGCAGAGGCAGGTGGATCACTGTGAGTTCGAGATCAGCCCGGTCTACAAAGCGAGTTTAGGACAGCCAAGGCTACACAGAGAAACCCTGACTCAAAAACAAAAACAAAACCAACAACAACAACAAAAAGAAAAAAGAAAAGAAAAGAAAGAAGGAAATTCACCTCTGAGCAAGTCCATTGGCTGTTCATAGAAGCATTGTGTAGTTTCTTTCTCTGCCAGTCACAGGGAGAAACTGCATGCCCAGTGACACACCTCATTCAGGAGGCAATATGAGCCCAGCACCTCCAGATTTTCCAGTTTGTCCTGAGGAGCTGAGAATATGACTACTTTTGTGGTTTCCCCATTTCTGAATATTAGAACAAGATTAAAATGCATCTGAAGCTGGACATGATGACACGCCCCTGCATCCCAGCGCTCGGAAGGGGGGAGGTTGGAAGGTCAGGAGTTCAAGACCAGCCTGGGCTATGTGAGACTCTCTCCAAGAAAATATAACAAATAAATAAAATGAAACGCAGCATACGCTGGCTGAGTCGTTAGCAGCTTTTGTTTCTCCTTCTGGGGATATCCCGACTTCCACCCCCACCCCTGGAGCTCCCCTGGCCTCTTCAGCCCTTTGTCCTCAGCCTGGTGCTCAGCTGTCATCCTTTGCTGCCTCCATAGTCCATCTTCCCATGAGGACTTAAGTGTTCCACGCTTACAACCAGCTGAGGAGGGCAGATGTGTCACCACGGTGCCCCTATTTTAGAATGCATGTTATTCCCAGGCTGGAAGGAACAAGGGCCTTTCTCTTCCACTCTTTGTGACAGGGTCTCATTATGTAGCCCAAAGGTTTCAAATCACAATCCTCCTGTCTCAGTCCCCCAACTGTTGAGATTACAGGTATGAAGTCTCATGCCTGCCGTAAGGGTTAATTGTGCTAACAATGAAACACTGCTCTGGCCCAGCACTGCCACCCCCTAGGTCACTGTAACCCCTAAGAACCCCGGGGCTTCTGGTTTTCCAGAAAAGGAGAGAGTCGGGCTCTGAGCTCACTCGTCTTGTGTTCTGTGGAGTTAAGATACTTGGTTGTTTGTGCATGTATGTGTACATGTATGTAAGTATGTGTGGTTTTAGAAATAGGGTCTCTAGCCGGGCGTGGTGGCGCACGCCTTTAATCCCAGCACTCGGGAGGCAGAGGCAGGCGGATCGCTGTGAGTTCGAGGCCAGCCTGGTCTACAAAGTGAGTCCAGGATGGCCAAGGCTACACAGAGAAACCCTGTCTCGAAAAAACAAACAAACAAACAAAAAAAAAGAAATAGGGTCTCCAGTAGCTCTGTAGCCAAGGATGACCTTGAGCTGCTAATGCCCTCGCCTCTACTTCCTGAATACTGACTGTAGGCTATGCCACCTCGGATCTGGCTTCATAACATAAAAGTCATTTCTTTTTTTTTTTTTTTTTCCGAGACAGGGTTTCTCTGTGTAGCCTTGGCCATCCTGGACTCACTCTGTAGACCAGGCTGGCCTCGAACTCACAGCGATCCGCCTGCCTCTGCCTCCCGAGTGCTGGGATTAAAGGCATGCGCCACCATGCCCAGCTATAAAAGTCATTTCTGAAGAACTTCTATCACGTTAGTGGTCAAAACCAAAAGGAAAACAGCTGAAGGGTCAGTGAGAGGCTCTGCGGGAGAAGGCACGGCTGCTGAGCCGGAAGGCTGACTTCAATCCCCAGACCCCGTGCTGGAAGAGCCAAGGCCTGAGAGTGTGTCCTCTCACTTCCACACGTGCTCTGTGGCACGTGTGTGTGTGCGCGAGCGTGGGCATGTGCAAACAAATAAATGTAGTCAAATTTGCTTAACGCGAACAATGGAGAAGCAGAATTCAGGCTGAGCATGTGTCTTCTCCATCGTGTGTGCATGAAAGCCTGATTCATTGTCCAGGATCCCATAAGACCAGGTGCTCCTTCCATGCAGCCCTCCTGGACTGGGATCACATGTGTGGTTGACCACGAAATACTTTTTGTTTGTTTATTTAGCTGTTGTTTCTTTCTTTTTCCTTTCCTTTCCTTTCCTTTCTTTCTTTTTTGTCTTTTTGTTTTGTTTTTTGAAACAGGGGTTTTTCCCCTCGCTGTCCTGGAACTCTCTTTGTAGACCAGGCTGGCCTCAAACTCATAGAGATCCGCCTGCCTCTGCCTTCCAAGTGCTGGGATTAAAGGTGTGTGCCACTACCACCTGTCCCTCTTTCTTTTTTGTTATTAATTTTTCCTTTATTTGTATTTTATGCAATGGTGTTTTACCTGTGTGTCTATGTATTATGTGCATGCAGAGGTCAGAAGAGGGCGTCAGATCCCCTGGGGCTGCAGTTACAGATGATTGTGTGTACTGCCACGTGAATGCTGGGAACTGAACCCAGCTCTTCCACAAGAGTAGCAAGTACTAGTCCAACCTGTTGGTTGATTCTTTTTTTTTTCTTTTTTTTTTTCCCGTCCTGAGACAGGATTTCTCTGTGTAACCTTGGCTGTCCTAGACTTGCTGTGTAGACTAGGCTGGCCTCGAACTCACAGCGACCCACCTGCCTCTGCCTCCTGAGTGCTGGGATTAAAGGATGTGCCACCACACCCGGTTTCTGTTTGTTGAGTCTTGAGATAAGATCTTTATATAGCCCAGGTTAGCCCAGGTTAGCCTCCACTCCCAAGTGCTGTGTTTGATTTTGCCTTTTTTTTTTTTTTTTTTTTTAGCAACACTAACAATAACTTTATTTTTTAACTGATGATGTTTCTGCTGCTTTGGTATTCTCCTCCCAGACAACTCAGTTCTAGAACTGGGTCACTTGGCCCTTTCTCTTCTTGTCGCCTCCCAATTCAAAATGCTTGCATCTCTTACATGGCTGCATGTACACCTGCACACCAGAAGAGGGCACTAGACCTCATTATAGATGGTTGTCAGCTCAGGACCTTTGGAAGAGTAGACAATGCTCTTAACCTCTGAACCTCTCCAGCCCCCATAAAATTATTTGTTTTTAAAGATTTATTTATTTTATTTGTTGCATACAAGTGCTTTACAGAAGAGGGCAGCAGATTTCATTATAGATGGTTGTGAGCCATAATGTGGTTGCTGGGAATTGAACTCAGGGCCTCTTGAAGAGCAGGTGGCGCTCTTAACCACTGAGCCATCTCTCCACCCAGTCACTATGAATCTTAATGTAAGTATCTGATATGTAGGATATGTGACTTTCACAGGGGTCACGGCCCACAGATTGAGAACCCCTGCTCTGACAGCTTCCTGTAGGCCCTGGGTCTTCGGTTACCACAGCTTAAAATGGCTGAGGCCAAGGACTCCAAACTCAGACCTCTGAAACTACAGCAAAATAAATCCATCCTGCCTGACATATTTCATCTCAGTTATCCCAACATAGGAAGTAAATGTCTACCATAACCTCGACTAAGGAAATGCTTGAACACGCTATGACCCTGTTTCTACACAGTTTTGTTTTCTTGTTGTTTCTTTTGAGACAGTCTTGCTGGGTTACCCTAGGTTGCCAGATCTTTACCATGTAGAACAGGCTGACCTCAATTTTATAGTAATCCTCCTGCCTCTATCTCCTAAGTGCAGGAGTGTTGGGAGTTGAACGCTAGCCTAGGCTACAGGAGATTTGTCTCAAAAAAAAAAAAAAAAGTCTCCTGGAGTATTTGCTGATTAAAAAATGCTCTCCAGGAGCAGGCACTGCTATTCACCTGGTCAGCACTGCAGAAATGGCCCGGCTGGTTTGGGAACAGGTGAGGTGACCCTGAGAACATGAGAGTCATCGGAGAGCCGGTGCTGTCCTTTGCCAGCTGTAGTATAGAGTGAGCTAGGCCGGGCAGTACTGGAGCGCTTGCCCTGGTGGTGGTGGTGTGGGTGCCAGAGAGCTGGCAGGCTAAGCAGCTCAGATACCACGCAGGCCCAAATCCAGCGCTTTGAGTTGGCTCACCCCAACATCTACCCCATCAATGAACTGATGGGGCATGAGAAGGGGTTGGTCCTGGAGATCCAAACAGCAAGATCTCCATGACATAGGGCAACAGCGGGACAGCCAAGAGGAGTCCAGTGAGGATCCAGTACTGATAGTGTAGCAGAAGCCAGAGGCCTCAACCAATGACTCACTGCAAAGATCATTTGCAAGCTGGGCGTGGTGACACACTCCAGTAGGTGAATGGTCATGAGTTCGAGGCCAGCCTGGTCCACAAAGTGAGTCTAGGGCAGCCAAGATAACACAGAGAAACCCTGTCTCGAAAAACAAAAACAAAAAAGAAAGAAAGAAAGAAAAGAAAAGAAAAGAAATGAGCACTTGTTTTGGCAGAGGGTTTGGGTTCAATTGCAAGCACTCACATTTTGGCTCACAGCCCTCCATAGCTGCCATTCCAAGGAATCTGAAGCCCTCTTCTGACTGCTTTGGCACCAGGCATTCACATGGTGTGCATACATACACCTAGGCATAGCAGTTATACACATTAAAAATATAAATAAAGGGCTGGAGAGATGGCTCAGAGGTTAGGGGCACTGACTACTCCTCCAGAGGTTCTGAGTTCAATGCCCAGCAACCACATGGTGGCTCACAACCATCTATCATGTGATCTGATGACTTCTTCTGGCCTGTAGGTATGCATTCAGGCAGAGTACTGTATACATAATAATAAATAATTTTTTTAAAAAAGAAAAACTATAAATAAAAATCAATAATTTTAGATAATTGTTGTCCTACTCCCTTGCCATAAGGAAGAAGCCATCTTGGGGGTGAAGCTGGGGGGTTTAGATGATTTCTATAGTTAGGACAGTTTAAAAAAGAGCTATGCCAAGTATTTCCATAGACTAAAACTACACACTTAAAACACAGAAGTATTTCCAAAATGCTCCGTACAATCAAACAAAATACTAGGCCGAAATTAACAAAGAATGAGAGTATCACCCAGAAGCTGGCTGGACTAGTGAGCCCAGGTATCGCTCAGATCAAATTCAATTACTGTGGCCGGGCGTGGTGGCGCATGCCTTTAATCCCAGAACTAGGGAGGCAGAGGCAGGTGGATTGCCGTGAGTTCGAGGCCAGCCTGGTCTACAAAGTGAGTCCAGGACAGCCACAGCTATACAGAGAAACCCTGTCTCAAAAAAACAAAAACAAAAACAACAACAGCAAAAAATTCAATTACTGTTCCCAAGCTCCAGTTTTCCCAAGATGACCTCATCTGCTTTTTTTTTTTTGAGGCATGGCCTCTATTATATAGCTCTGGTTATCCAGGAACTCACTATGCAGCCTAGAAAGGCCTTGAACTCACAGAGATTCTTCTGCTTCTGTCTGTCTGTCTATCTGTCTGTCTTTCTCTCTTTCTCCTTTTTGTTTTGTTTTGTTTTGTTTTTCAAGACAGGGTTTCTCTGTGTAGCCTTGGTTGTCCAAGATGCGCTTTGTAGACCAGGCTGGCCTCAAACTCACAGCGATCCACCTGCCTCTGCCTCCCAAGTGCTGGGATTAAAGGCGTGCGCCACCACCGCCCGGCTTGCTTCTGTCTCTTAAGTACCGGCATCAAAGGCATGCACGATTATGCCGGGCTTGACTTTAGTTTTAATATCTATCTATCTATCTATGTATCTATCTGTCTGTCTATCTATCTATTATTTTGTGCTTTTTAATATCTATCTGTTTATTCTTGTGTAGTTTTAAATCTCTGTCTATCTATTTATTATTGTTTATGTGTGTAAGTTTGGGCACACAAATGTCAGAGTACTCATGTGAGGGTCAGAAGACAACTTCCCGGTGTTGATTCTCTCCCTCCATCACACATTGCAGGGATCAAACTCTGGATATGAGGTTTATGCAGCAAGCCTTTTCTTTTTTTACCCACTGAGCCATCTTCGCAGCCCTTGCTTTATTTTTGAGACAGGGTCTCAAATAGCCCAGGTTGCCTATAATCTCATTGTGTAGTGGAGGCTGACCTTGAACTTATGAAGTCACTGTCTCTACTTCCCCAGGGCGAGAATTCTGAGAGTTTGCCACCATACCAAGCTAGGGCTTCATAAACTCTACCAACTAAGCCACATCCTCAGCCTATTATGATCATGTCAAGAAACCAAATGCAGGCACACACCTTTACTCACAGCACCCAGGAAAGAGAGGCAGGAGGATCTCTGTGAGTTCAAACCCAGTCTGGTCTACAGAGCAAGTTTCAGGACAGCCAAGGCTGCACAGAGAAACTTTCTTAAAAAAAAAAAAAGAGCTTGGTGTGGTGGCAGAGGCAGGCAGATCTCTGTGAGTTCAAGGCCAGCTTGGTCTACAAAGAGTCCAATGCAGCTAGGGTTATTACATGAAGAAACCATGTCTTGAAAAAAAAAGAAGAAAGAAAGAGAGAGAGAGAGAGAGAAAGAAGGAAAAGGAGGAAAGAGAAATCAAGTGTAGGAGAGGCATACAGGCCAGAGGTGGAGCTTATACCTAGCTTCCAAGAGTCCCCAAGTTCCAATCCTATGACCTAAATAAATCAATAACCAAGACCAGCCAAGAGCCGTGGCATTTGGCCCACAAAGCCACTTACAATCTGGAACAGACCACCACCTCCCTCTTGCCTCCCTTACTCAGGGAAGAACATTTCCTAAAGACACAGGTCAACCCAGGAATGCTTGTCTACACCTGTCCTCTAAGCATCCAGGAAGCAGCAGGATCAGAGTTCAAGACCAACTCTGAATGTATGGTGAAATCGAGGCCAGCTGGGCTTCAATGACAAAGCGAGAGACACTGTGAGTGCCTTGGCCCATCCTCACCCGTGCACACCCTGGCACGTCTTCCTGCGTCCTCCTCTGTTAGATAGCTCTCCCTGTCTTTCTCCTTCTCTTCCCTCTCTTGCCACTCAGATGATTGCCCGTGTCTCCAAGTGAACCTGAACAGGTCTTCACTTTCTCTCTGTAAGGAGCTGCATTGGGAGAGGACTGGCTTCCCGTGGGCTCTCATGATCACCAAGAGTGAACCAGTGAGATGGCTCAGTGGGTAAAGGCGCTTGCCGCCAAGCTTGGCAACCTGACTTCAGTCCCTGGGACCCGCAAAGTAGAAGAGAACTGACTCCACTTGTCGCCTGACTTACACAAGCTCACACACACACACACACACACACACACACGTTTTAAGAGTTGGAGTCTTTGAGCCTGGTAAAGTGGTGCATGACTTTAATCTCAGAACTCCAGGCAGCTGAGGCAGGCAGATCTCTGTGAGTTCGAGGCCAGCCTGGTCTACAAAGTGAGTCCAGGACAGCCAGGGCTGCCCAGAGAAACCCTGTCTCAAACAAACAAACAAACAAACAAACAAACAAGGTGGAGCCTTCTGTTCATTTTCGCACTGAACTCTGTCTGTGAAGCACTGACACTTGTCTGTCACAGTCATAAACTTAACTTCAGAGAGAGCTCAAAGTGAAGCTCGCTGAAGGTCATCTGCCATCAAGCAGTGTTACTATATTCAAGTCTACACCCTCCCAAGCCCTTCTTCACCCTAAAGCTGAAAGTCACCCCCTGAGCCTCCTTCCTGCTGGGGAACCTAGTCGTTGGTCAGCAGTCCCCATGAAGGCTCTCTGAGTGAACCAATAAAGAAGCCTGGAGCGTGTCCCCCAGCACGAGCATCTCCCTAGTGCGGCTGGCTCAGAGCCTTCACCTTCTTGTGCGCTCAGAGCTCAAGGCCAAGTTCTGCCTTGCTATAAAAACTAAAGTTGGCTGTGGCAGGCGTGCGCCACCATGACCGGCTACGGTTTTTTTTGTTTTGTTTTGTTTTGGTTTGGTTTGGTTTTTTGTTTTTGTTTTTGCTTTGTTTGTTTGTTTGTTTTTCGAGTTTCTCTATGTTGCCTTGGCTGTCCTTGCCTCACTCTGTAGACCAGGCTGGCCTCGAACTCACAGCGACCCGCCTGCCTCTGTGCTGAACAAATGATGGTGTGGAGCTAGTGAGTTGGCTCAGTGAAGAGACAAACATTTGCTGCCTGAATCTAGTCCCCAGAAACCATGGTAGAGAAGAGAACACCCTGTAAATGGATCTGTGACTGCCACAACACATGTGCACCAACAGTCATATACCAACACACGGAGAAAGTAATAATAAACAAATAATAATAAAAAGCCCAGGTACGCTGGTGCATGCTGGCAGGCCCAGCCCCAGGAAGGCAGAGTGGGCATCCTTCCCCATCGCTCTCGACCTTTTCCCCCTCAGACCAGGTCTCTCACGGAACCAGATCGGAGGCTGGCAGCCAGCAGTCATTGTCTCTAAACGGCTCCTCACAGCACTGGGGTGACAAGCAAGCACGGTGGCTATACCGCTTCTATGTGATGCTGGGACCCAGACTCAGGTCCTCATGTTTACATAGCAAGCACTCTTATCTACAAAGTCATCTCTCTAGCCTCCAGAGGTAGCTTCATTTATTTATTTTATTTTTTGGTTTTTTTGAGATTAGGGCTTTTCTGTGTAAAAGCTCTGGCTGTCCTGGACTCACTTTGTGGACCAAGTTGGCCTCGAATTCACAGAGAGCCACCTGCCTCTGCCTCCCGAGTGCTGGGATTAAGAGGTGGCTTTTTTAAAAGACATGACAACACATGCTTGTTTTTCCCAGTTCTCAGAAGGCAAAAGCAGAAGTACAAGGGGTTCAAGGCCACTCTGGGATGTAATAGGCATAGTCCCAAAATAAAATAAAATAAAATAAAATAAAAAAGCAAGCAAACTAGCAAAACACAAAACAAGAACAAAAAGAATGAAACAGTTACTGCTAAGATGGCTCGCTGGGTAAGATAAGTTACTTCTGGCAGAGTGCACACCTTTAATCCCAGCAAGGGAGGCAGAGGCAGGCGGGTCTCTGTGAGTTCGAGACCAGCCTGGTCTACAAATCAAGTCCAGGACAGTCAAGGCTACATAGAGAAACCCTGTCTCCAAAACAACAAACAAAAAAGTACTTACTTCTCTGTAACAGAATGGGAGTAAGGATCAGAAGCACACCAACACTGTGAGTTCATGTGCAAGTGATCACACACACATACACACACACACACACACACACACACACACACACACACACACACACAAAGAAAAAAGAGGACTACTGCAGCCATACCCAAAGGCTGAAAGGGGACAATTAGTCTTCAGCAAGAGTGGTTGCCTGGGGCAAACTTTCCAGATCCATCAAACACTATCTTTGAAAACAACAAGTTTATTTTTTCTATTTTAAATTATGTGCATGCGGGAGGGGAGAGCCTGAGGCTGTTGCAGGTGACTGCAGCTGCCCTCAGAGGCTTGAGGTATCAGATCCTCTTAGCGCTGGAGCTGCAGGATTGGATATTGTGAGAAATCGATTTAAAAGAGAGGGCCAAGCAGGGCATGGTGCCACACACCTTTAATCCCAGCAGTAGGGAGGCAGAGGCAGGCAGATCTCTGAGTTTGAGGCCAGCCTGGTCTACAAAGTGAGTCTAGGGCAGCCAAGGCTATACAGAGAAACCTTGTCTTGAAAAACAAACAAACAAAAAACAAAAGTAAAATGTAAAATAACAATAAAATGAAATAAAAGAAGAAAGAGCCCACCAGTGTGGGAGAGCAGAGACTCCCACCGCTGGAAGGTCAAAGGGCCTCCTGTCAGCTCAGGAAGCCTAGAACCAAAGAGGTACATGGTCAATCTCATTCTTCCTCTCTCTCTCTCTCTCTCTCTCTCTCTCTCTCTCTCTCTCTCTCTCTCTCCCTCTCTTCCTCCAATATATAATTAATTAACTTTTATTTTATATGCATTGATGAGAGGGTGTCAGATCCTCTGGAACCGGAGTTATAGACAGTTGTGAGCTGCGATGTGGGTACTGGGAATTGAACTCAGGACCTCTGAAGTTCTGAAGAACAGCCAGGGCTCTTGACCGCTGAGCCATCTCTCCAGGCCCAACATCATTCTTTTTTACATGAGGTTGTTGGTAGCTTTCTGTTTTTTCTTCCCCCTTTAAAATTGGAAAGATTGTTCCTGAACCAACCGTCATGGGGGCAGATTTGGTTCTGAGGACTCATCAGGGGTTTTCTGTAGACACAGCCCAATATCATCCGTAGGGAATACGCCTCTAGACATTTGTGGGAGCATGGCTGTTGGGAACCTCAATAAAAGATCATTTCTCTTCGGTCGTGGTGGCGCACGCCTTTAATCCCAGCACTCGGGAGGCAGAGGCAGGCGGATCGCTGTGAGTTCGAGGCCAGCCTGGTCTACAAAGTGAGTCCAGGATGGCCAAGGATACACAGAGAAACCCTGTCTCGAAAAACCAAAAAAAAAAAAAAAAAAAAAAAAAAAAAAAAAGTCATTTCTCTTCAGCTTAATCTCAGCTAGAAACATGATTAGACAAGACTCCGTCACCCTCCGCTCCAGTCTTTCTGCAATTTGGACACTTGAGGTTTTCATGCCACATTCACTATGCACTGAGTCTGGCTTCATGTGGCCCTGGGCTTTCTCTTTGATGTGGTCACTTAAGTGTGTCCATCGTGGTAGAAAAAACAGCCGAGTTTGGGCAAACAGTGCTGGCTCAGACCCTGGCTCCCTTTCAGGCCTGGAGACCCTTCATCTAGCCTAGTTCCCATACTTGTGTGTCTCCCCGCGGCTTCCCCGGTGCCATTTTATTAAAGCCCCAGTCCGTCCACATCCAGCCGCTCGACTTCTTACAGGCTTCAGAATAAATCACTGCATCGCTCCGATCTTGGCTTCTCTGCCCTCGGCTTTCAATTAAATTTAGAATTGACTTTAAAGGTTCAACCTCAATGTGCGTGCTTGAAAATGACCTTGTTTCCCCTTTCGCACCACCTGCGACTTCCTGCGAGGGGTTCTTACACTCCGGCTCCCGGTTCAAAAACTAGAAACAGGAATTGGCTTCATGCTCCCGCGGCAAACTGTAAGTCTCAAGCTGTTTAAAGACTTTAAAGTCCTATCCAAAAGGCAAAGTATACTCTGCAGAGAGAAATCTGGGGACCGGAATCTGTGTCTGCCTGAATTCAGCAAGAGGCACAGAAGGAGAAGAAGAAAACAGGCAAAGCATCTCATCTCTTCTCTCTCTCTCTCTCTCTCTCTCTCTCTCTCTCTCTCTCTCTCTCTCTCTCTCTGTGCTGAACACTTTTAATTAGTTTTGTTTCTGAATTTTCTGCCCAAAACATACCTCTACTGTTTGATGGCATAATGAATTTATAGACTCAGCGATGAGAGGCCACCAATGCAGACTGACACCAAAACTAATTTTTACCTTTTGTTTTTATCACTTGGCTCCTGACTCTTACAAGGACCATGGCATAGGAAGCAGGCATGTTGGGCTCTTTAAAATCCCCTGCTCCTGCCACGCCCCACCCCCTTTGAAAGGATGGATGGGTGGTTTGGAAAACACTTCTCTCTTTCTTCACGAACCATTAATATCTTAAGACACACAGTTCTGTCTCACTCAGGGCAATCAGGTGCCTCTGGTTTGGAAAAGGATGATTTTCTTGTTTGAAGGCTCAAAGAAGATTCTGTATGGGAGAAAGGGGCGTGAACTGCAGGTGATTTCGTCATTCCATAGCCAACCAGTTTTTGAGTATTTATCCCACGAGCCTCACTTTTCTCCCCTTAAAAATGAGTACAGAGACCCTTCATCTTATAATGATGAGAATTAAGTAAAACAATACACCCAAGACAAGACCATTTTAAAAATCATTTATTCATTTTTGTTTTTTAATATTTATTTATTATGTATACAGTGCTCTGTCTGCATGTCCACCTGCAGGCCAGAAGAGGGCATCAGATCACATTATAGATGCTTGTGAGTCACCATGTGGTTGCTGGGAATTGAACTCAGGGCCTCTGGAAGAGCATTGGGGCTCTTAACCGCTGAGCCATCTCTCCAGCCCTCATTTTTGTTTTTTAAAGACGTATTTAGTTTCATGCGTATGAGTTTTTACTTGAATGCTATATATGTGTACTGGGTCTCAGAACCTCTGGAAACTGGAGTTACAGACAGTTGTGAGCTGCCATGTGGGTGCTAAGAGCTGGACCTAGGTTCTCTGCAAGGGCAGCAAAGGCTCTTAACTGCGGAGCCATCTCTGCAGTCCCCAACTAGGGTTTGGTTTACTTGTATGTGTGTCTTCACCTGTGGAGGTCAAAGGACAACTGTGAAAGTTGGTTTGTTTATTGTTTGTTTTTTCTTCTATCATGTGGGATCCAGGACTCAAACTTAGGTCATCAGGCTTGGCCACAAGCACCTTTACCATACTGAGTGGCTCTTTAGACCAGGGTTAGGAGTTTTGCCTATCTGGCAAATGGGGTCTTGTGTGGCTCAAGCTAACCTGAAACTCATTAATAAGCAAGAATGACTTTGATTGAACTCCTGGTCCTCCTGCCTCCACCTCCTGATTACAGGTGTGTGTGCTTGTGTGTGTGTCTTAGAGTTACCATTGCTGTAATAAACACTATGACCAAAAGCAACCTGGGAGCCGGACAGTGGTGGCTCACACCTTTAATTCCAGCACTCAGGAGCCAGAGGCAGACAGAGCTATGTCATTGAGGTCAGCCTAGTCTACAGAGAGAGTTCCAGGACAGCCTAGGCTACACAGAGAAACCCTGGCTCAAAACAAACAAACAAAAACCCCAACCAAACACACACACACACACACACACACACACACACACACACACACACACACACAAAGGAACCCGGGGAAGAAAAGGAGAAAGGAGTTTATTTCACTCTTAGTTCATCATCAAAAGCAGTTAGGGCAGGAACTCCAACATGGCAGGATCCTAGAGGCAGGAGCTAATGCAGAGGCCATGGAGGGGTGCTGCTAACTGCCTTGCTCAGTCAGCTCTCTAATAGAACCCAAGACCACCAGCCCAGGGATGGTCCCATCCACAATGGGTTGACCAACCCCCCCATCACCAATTAAGAAATTGCCCCACAGCAGGAATTTATAGAGTTTTTTTGTTTGTTTGTTTTGTTTCAGTTAAGGTTCCTGCCTTTTGAGATAACTCCAGCTTGTGTCAAGTTGACATGAAACTAGCCAGCACCACATATGTTTATATGGCTTTTGGCTTTTAAGCATAAAATTTGAAAAGTTCCAAAGATTTAAGTGCTTAAACCTCAAATCAAAATAGTTTTCTATTGGTCTCCCCTTAGAATGAGTTACTAGGGCTAAGGAAACAGTGACAGAAAGATGGCTACAGGTTTCAGGAAGGCATGAACTACACCATAAGTTACAGGAGGCCAGCTAGGCCTATGGAGTGAGACCCTGTCCCAAGGGAACACAAGACAGAAAGATTTACTACTAAAAATTATGAGGTTTTTAGATCCAGCTCATCCCCCTTCCTTCAGGCTGAGTGTGTGTGTGTGTGTGTGTATGGCTAAGGATCACGGGTGACAGATTACTTATAGGAACATGGGCACATTACCTGTGGCTATATCAATGAAGAAAGTGTCTCTCCCTCCTCAGTAACCATTAATTACCTATAGATTTGCTGGGCCCCATATTGTGCAGGTCTTCTGCAGACAATCATGGCTGATGTGAATCCATCCTGAAAGACAACACGTAACTTCAGCCTTTCCAGCTCTTTCTTTCTTTCTGCTCTTTCTTCTGCGATGTTCTCTGAGCCAGGGGGACATGATACAGATGTCCTATTTATGGCTGAGCCTTTGAACCTTCAACAATCACTAATGCTTAGTACTTTGACCTGGTCTGCAGTCACCTTCTGTGCAAAGAATCGTCTCTGACCAAAGCTTAGGCGGATCTCTGTGAGTTTGAGGCCAGCCTGGTCTACAGAGTAAGTCCAAGACAGCCAGAGCTCCACAGAGAAACCCTGTCTGGAAAAACAAAAAACAAAACAAAACAAAAAACCAGGGGACTGTTTACAACAGAGGTAAACTTAGAAGGGAAGTTTGTTATGGGGGGTAACAACCACCCACTTTCCAATTGGAACTGATGATGTCCTGTAGAAAGAAATTCACATCCGGTCCTACAGCTGGTCAAAGCTGGGAGGTCCTAGGATCTACTGGGGCTAAATGGACACTTGTGAGGGGACACAGCCTGCTTAGCGGTTAAGTAGTATAGCATTTTGGTGGTGCGGGTTTGGCTCTTGTTTGTTGTTTGAGACAGCGATTCATATAGTCCACGTTAGGCTATAGAACTCATTCTGTAAACCAAGGCTGATTTGAACCACTGAGCCTCTGGTCTCCAGCTCCTGAGCACTGGAGTTTCAAGCACGTACCACCATGGCCGCTTGACAAGCATAATGTCTCACTGTGTCTTGCACATAACTTTCTACCATGAGTTTTTGCCTTTTCCATTTAAATTCTCCAGGTAGAACCTTCTTTTTCAGCTCTATGAGATCAATATTGGCAGGGCTGTTTCTGATGGCTTTGATTCTCTTTCCCTTTCTCTCCAGAACACGTATGCTTCTCTTGGGAAGGAAACCACACTCGTTTGGAAGACTGTGAACTGAAGAGAGGAGAGGAGGTGACAGTGCACTGACCCTCTTTTGAAAAGCTACCCCCACCCCTTCGTTTAACTGGTTTCTCTTTCCTAATTCTATATTTTACAGCCTTCCAAAAGAGGCAACTCTTAAGTGGATGTAGGTACCCTGCTCTCAAAGTCCCCATCACAGGGAAAATGACAGTCACATAGCAAAGTCAAACCCAGGAGCTCAGGGGCTGAAGTTTTTGCTTGGTAGACTCGTCAACGATTGTGTGTGTTTTGTTTGTTGGGTTTGATTTGGCTTTGGCATTTTAAGGAAAGGGTTTCACTATGTAGCTCAGGCCAAGGTACTTGTGTAGCTCTTCTCTCCTGGGTGCATAGGTGTGGGCCAGCATGGGCTGGATGGGTATGTCCCAGGCTCCTTAGCATTTTGAGGGTATTAAGGAGTCACCAACTGTCCTAAAATGATTTTACCAAGATTTTCAACCTTGACCCAGTTGGCGTTGCCTGTTCCTGTAGACATGACGGCATTGATACAGCGTACTTGGCCTAGACTGGCTGACTGAACTAACAAACAAAACAGAACAAAAGACCTTGTGTATAGCAGGGGTTCTTTTCATACTTTCCTCCTTCCTTCTTTTCCTTTCTCTGCTCTTTTTTAATTTCAAGGGAGTCTGTAAGCTTCAGGATAAACAAGATCAAAGAGTAAAAGTGTCTTTTGGGGTTTTTTTGGGGGGGGGCAATGAGAAGAGGAAGGATACAACCACTCTCTTGAGAGCTCCTTGGGGAAACTAAATGTGCTGGTTACAACCCATGTAGGACACAACGCTGCCAATCTCGGGCAGAGTGTACTGTGGGTATGCCTTGTCAGTGTGACTTACAACTCTGAGGCACTGATAGGTATTTGGCCTTGAAGATACTATAAGTCCTCCCCCCCTCCCCCTTAGAATGTAATCATGAAATCAGGCAGGGCAAGCTGGGCCTGTCACTCGGCTCCTTGGGATGATGAAACAGGAAGGTCACATGTTCAAGGCCAGCCTGGGCAGCATGAGATCCTGTCTGAATGGGGGATGGGGGAGGGGCACAGGGGGCAGGGAGAGAACTGGGAATGTATCCCTGCTGCAGAGAGCCTGCCTGTTCTCATATAGTCCTGGGCTCTGTTCCTGGCAGGCTACGTCTTCATCTTCAGAACCATGGTATTAGATTAGCAATAATGGCTCATTCATGAAGCACAGTCAGAAGAATAAGATCTGGCTGGAGGGATGGCTCAGTGGTTAAGAGCACTTGGCTGCTCTTCTAGGGGTCCTGAGTTCAATCCCCAGGACCAGTATGGTGGTTCACAACCATCTATAATGAGATCTGGTGCCCTAATGTGGTGTGCAGACATAACACTGTATATGTAACAACAACAACAACAACAACAACAACAATAATAATAATAATAATAATAAAAGAATAGGATCTGATGCTGGGCGTGGTGACACACACCTTTGGCTTTGGCACTGAGGAAGCAGAGGCAGGAGGGTCTCTGAGTTTGAGGCCAGCCAGGATTACATAGTAAGGCCCTATCTCAAGACAATATAAAAACACAACACAACCAACAAACGAAATGAGATAGGAGGGAGAGAGAAACTGAGTCTCTGGCCTCTGTGGAGACCTAAGAGTCCAGATGAACAGTGTCAATCACCTGGCTAAAGGACACCCCTAGGAAGGTAGGACTACCTTAAGCCATGCTGAGGAGACCATTTTCCTCTGTTGAGATGCTGTTACTTTTCTTTCCCAGACTTTCTGGCCCTGATGCAGTGCACTCTAGGCAAGGTGAACAGCTCCGAGGTTCCTAGAGACAGCACACTTTTCCGAGCGCAGCCTTCCCCTTCCTTGTCTTTTAGTTGCTGGCCTGAACCGAGCCCAACTGCTCTAACCCTCTCTTCCTGTGCCTTGTGGCGGCTTGCCCATTGTAAAGGACCTTCCAGCTTGTAACCCAAAAGGCATAGCTTTTTTTTCTTCTTCTTCTTTCTCTCCCCAGTCTCCTCCAGGCAGATGTTGAGGTCTACAGCTCTCCTGCCCTGGGGTTTTTCTTTTAAACGCTAATAAAATGGTATCCAGCTTCCATTTGAAGATTATTTTATTTGAAAACCCGAAGGAGGTCGATCTTCCCAGTGTCTCTGGTGCGGTCTGCACTCTCATGAGGGCGCCATAGGATTCAGGGCCCTGGGAAGCCTGATTTTAGCAGCCTAGGAAGGGCTTTAATCCATCTTTCTTTGGAAATACTGCCGTGGAGTCAAGAGAATGACATAAAAAACAGCCGGGCACGGTGGCGCATGCCTTTAATCTCAGATTTGGGAGGCAGAGGCAGGCAGATCGCTGTGAGTTTGAGGCCAGCCTGGTCTACAAAGTGAGTCCAGGATAGCCAAGGGCTACACAGAGAAATCCTGTCTCAAAAACAAACAAACAAAAACAACAACAAATGAATGAACAAAACAGAGGATGTGCCGTGGTTATGTCCCCTCAAACTTCCCTCTGAAGCCCACAGCTCTCTCTTAACCTACAGAACATTATGGGAGGAGAACACACAGGTAGAGATTGGTGGCCATCACGAAAGTTCCGTAGACTGTTGCGAGAGGAAGCTGGCCTCAGTCAGCACCCGGCCTGAGGCTCCCTGTATCATCTCCACTAAGATTGCCCAGACCTCGGGGCCTTTGTACTTCCTCTTTGCACTGGGAACACAGATAGCCCCTTGATTGTCTCCAGCTGTGTTCAAGTGTCATCCTCTCAAGGACACAGGCATTATCTGGTCTGAGGTCAGTTAGAAACTCTTGCCTTCCTTTGCGGACCCTGTAGTGACTTATCTGTTTATTTTGAGGCAATCTGAACTTGAACTTTCTCTCCTCCTGCCATAGCCCCAGGTGCGTCCTATCTCATCCAGGTCAAATCCCTCATCTTGGCTGGCTTTTTCTCTAACTCGTTGCTTTTATTTTTATTTGTTTTTAAAATGTATTTTATTTATGTGCATTGGTGTAGGGTGTCAGGTCCTTCGGAACTGGCGTCACAGACAGTTGTGAGCTGCCGTGTGGGTGCTGGAATTGAAACCCGGTCCTTTGGAAGAGCAGGCAGTGCTCTTAACCACAAAGTCGTTCCTCTAACTCTTTATTTTTATTTTTGAGCAGAGGTCTCACTATGTAGCCTAGCTTTGACTGGACTCAAACTCACAGATACCTCCACAGGTCTGCTTCTCAAGAGCTGGGATGGAAGGCCGACAGCACCACACTCCACTCCTGTCATTGGCCTGTCTCCACCTAGAAGGCAACAGCCACAGAGAAGGAATAAATAGGAATTGCCCTAAGCTACTGCCGTTAAAATGTTTGCTGACCAAGGAGAACATGACTGTGTTAGGGGTATGAAATGACGGCATTCCGTGTTTGTTACTTACTTATTTACTTATTTGTAAGTGTGTATGTGTGTGCACTTGTGCCACGGCATGCTTGTGAAGGTCAGAAGACGCTTATGAGGATTGCTTCCCAGGGACCCCAGGTTAGGTTGTCAGGCTTGGGGCAAGCAGCACCTTTATCTGTTGGGCCTGCACTCTTGCTTTATAAAGTACTTTCTCTCAGACTTGGTATTAGAATGTGGGCTCTCCTCACATCAACTTTTTTTTTTTTTTTACTTTTGATCTCTCTGTCTCTGTCTCTCTCTGTCTCTCGCTATCTCTGTGTGTGTGTGTCTCTGTCTCTGTCTCTCTCTCTCTCTTTTGTTTTTTTTAAGATAGGGTTTATTTGTGTAGCCTTGGCTGTCCTGGACTTGCTTTGTAGACCAGGCCAGCCTGGAACTCACAATGATCTGCCTGCCTCCCCAAGTGCTGGGAAAGATGTCCACCACTGCTTCCCTGCTTTTTATTTTTTAAAAAGAATTATGTATTTATTTATTTTTTTGATTTGCTGTCTATGAGCATTTCCTGCATGTATGTATGTGTGCCATATGCATGCCTGGTGCCTGCACAGGTCAGAAGAGGACACCAGATTCCCTGGAACCAGAGTTGCAGATGGTTGTGAGCCACCATGGGGTTCTGGAAACTGGACCCTGATCCTCAGCAAGAGCAACAAGTGCTTTTTTCTTTTTTTGAGACAGGGTTTCTCTGTGTAGCCTTGGCTATCCTGGACTTGCTTTGTAGACCAGCCTGGCCTCAAACTCACAGCGATCCACCTGCCTCTGCCTCCCAAGTGCTGGAATTAAGCAACAGTGCTCTTAACTGCTGAACTATCTCTCCAGCCTTCACTTGATCTTTCAACTGATATTTCCAGCCTTATACTGGAGCCCATAGAACGATTAAAGCTAAATGGCACACTTTAAAAAATAATAGAAAAGGCAGGGCGGTGGTGGCACACGCCTTTAACCTCAGCACTTGGGAGGCAGAGGCAGGTAGATCGCTGTGAGTTTGAGGCCAGCCTGGTCTACAGAGCGAGTTCCAGGACAGCCAGAGCTGTTACACAAAGAAACCTTGTCTCAAACAAACAAAACAAAAACAAAAAGAGAATCATTTTTCTAAATCCAGGCAGGCTGGAAGAACTTCAGAACATGTGACTCTGTCCTTCTCCCTTTACTCCATAGCATTTATCACTGCCCCAGGTAATCCTGAAGAGGATCCACCCAGAGGTCCCCTCAGGCTCTTTGGTTTTTCCAGGCACCGATTTATCTCCCTTTTGCTTTAGGGTATTGTAACACACTGTCTTTCATCTTCACACTCAGACCTGACCCAGCAGCTGCTCCACCCCCTAGCCTTTACCCTCACCTCCCAGAGTCAGTGGCCTCTGGATGCTCTGCAAAGTCAGAAATTCTAAAATGATTTTGTTTCCCAAGGAGAGCTCAAGGTATCTATCTTGTCTGTCTGTCTGTCTCTCTCTCTCTCTGTCCTCTCTCTCTCTCTCCCTCTTTCTGTCTTTGTGTCTCTGTCTTGAAAAACCAAAGAAAGGGAAAAAGAGAAAAAAAACCCTCCAAAAAACACAACCAATCAAACTGCAGAACTGCGGAGCCCAGTCCCAATGGATACATCTACAAAACTCTCCTCGACCTATGGCTCATGAGTAGTAGAAAGAGGATGGGAGAAATGTTGTAAAAGCCAAGAATTGGGGGAGGGGGTTGCTGTGAGCCTGTCTCTTCTAGAAATGGAACCAATAAAGTCTAAACAACATGACTTGCTCAAGATGAGCTGGTCAAGGCCGATAGGGGTGGTCACACCAAAGCCAGTCGGGGCACAGCTTCATCTCTACACAGAGAACTGCAGGCAGCTGAGGAGCTCGGGGAGCTGTAGGAAGTCTTCCCCAGGGAAGAGTGTATGAACTGGTTATCCAATACCTAAGGGTCGGCCCCTGAAACATACATATGAGTAACATTACACAGACTGAGCAGGTTATGTTTAGGAATGCGTATGTGTGTGTGTGTGTGTGGTGATTGTGTTGTGTGTGTGTATACAAATATAGATGTACACACATATGTAACAACATGTAATGAGAAAACAGGCCATTCATTTGAAAGGGAGCAAGCAGGAAGAGGTATATGGAAAGGTTTGGAGGGGAGAAAAATGGATAATGTGGTCACAACGTCAGACAATAACAGGACATTGTACACGTGCCAAGCAGGGCAGAGGCAGGGCTAGCTCTCAGCATCTTCTCCTAGAGA